>NC_069506.1:56362974-56365937 GCF_027579735.1 Bombina bombina
TCCTTCGCTGCTTCTTTAAGGTATGCATTATACAATACAGTAGATATGGACAATTAACAAATGCATGAAAAAATGACAATGCAATAGCACTTGGCATATTCAAACATCAACAGACCATCAAAAAACTGCCTTACTGGCCTCGTCTGCCTCGCAGTCTGACGAGATATTCAAAGAAAAGGGGCGTGTCCGAGCAATGCCGACGAGCGGCGATGTCTCTTCCATAGAAGTCAATGGGAGCATGACGTCACCACCCGCATCACCGACATTGCCGCTTGACGACATATTGCTGCAGCCAGAGGGCAGCCCTATTTGAAGTGGGCCTACACGGCGCAGACAGTGCGCTCACTGAAACTGTGTAGGTACACTTCAAATATTGACGTTGGGACCTAAGTTTAAAAACACCAACACTAACTACCTCAGGTGATGTTTGTCTTGGCAGCTGATAGCTGCACTTCACTGATTCGAACATATCGATCTTGTGTCAATATGTCCTAATCAAACTGCAGGCTACCCCAATTAGTATGCCCCGCTAACTCCTCAATACCTATAACTATGTTACACCTAAGCTACAGTCCCTCTGCTCCGCCTCACTACCTCCCACTAACTGCCTACACCTATGTCACGGCTAACCTACACCACCTCGGCACCACACAGCTAACTCTCCCTGACCACCTACATCACACCTAACCTACACACCCCCGGAACGTCCAGCTAAGTCCCTAATACCGCCTACACTTACATAATGTCTAACCTACACTCCCTGGAACTCCCCAGCTAACTCCCCCATACTGCCTACTGTCAGAAAAATACATCACTATAATAAGCTATACTAAATAGTAAACCTCCCCATTATGACTAGGAAGCTATGTCGCTAAAATTATAATCAATGTTTAAATAATGTGTCACAGAGATGCACTAAAACATAGAGGCTGACCACCGGAGGATCGCCAAAACCTTGCAGGCCTAGCCGGGCTCCTGGAACTCAGTGCCGGACCAGAATGCTGCTTCTTAAATGGGGTGCCAATCGAGCAGAGTGCAGGGGACTGTGAGCCCGGCTAGGACGGCAAGGTTTTGCCGGCCCTCGGACTATTATCACATTTCCTTGACAAAATACGCATTGTCATGTACAATGTATATTATTTAAATTATTGTAAATATCTTAAATGGTATTTAATGGTTGGAGAGAAACGAAGAGGGCACCTCATAGTGTATTACAGATTGTTGAATTTCTCAACAAACAGGTGGATTATGCTCACCAGATAAAGTTGCACCGTACTATGACCAGTGCTAAAATACAGGCTAGCACTTAATACAGCGTCTAGCTGTTCCTTAGCTGAGGAATACTGGAGATTCCCGAACTGTCTCTTGTTTTACGGCCGTCTCGACCAGGGTTTTCTCTTGTTAAGTGTAGTCAGTCCACGGGTCATCCATTACTTATGGAATATATCTCTTCCTAACAGGAAGCTGCAAGAGGATCACCCAAGCAGAGCTGCTATATAGCTCCTCCCCTCACATGTCATATTCAGTCATTCTCTTGCAGCCTAACTAAAGATAGGTCGCTGTGAGAGGTCTGTGGTGTTTTTTAACTTAGTTTATTTCTACAATCAAAAGTTTGTTATTTTAAATGGCACCGGAGTGTGCTGTTTATTCTCAGGCAGCATTAGAAGAAGAATCTGCCTGTGTTTTCTATGATCTTAGCAGACGTAACTAAGATCCACTGGCTGTTCTCTTCTGAGGAGTGAGGTAACTTCAGAGAAGGGGAATAGCATGCAGGGCCCCCCTGCAAATGAGGTATGTGCAGTAAATTATTTTTCTGAGGAATGGAATTGACTGAGAAAATACTGCTGATACCATTGTAAAGTAAGTTCAGCCTTAAATGCAGTGATAGCGACTGGTATTAGGCTGATGAGTGTGTGTACACTGAATGTATTTTTCTAAGGAATGGAATTGACTCTGAAAAACATAATTTATGTAAGAACTTACCTGATAAATTCATTTCTTTCATATTAACAAGAGTCCATGAGCTAGTGACGTATGGGATATACATTCCTACCAGGAGGGGCAAAGTTTCCCAAACCTTAAAATGCCTATAAATACACCCCTCACCACACCCACAAATCAGTTTAACGAATAGCCAAGAAGTGGGGTGATAAGAAAAAAAGTGCGAAGCATATAAAATAAGGAATTGGAATAATTGTGCTTTATACAAAAAAATCTTAACCACCACAAAAAAGGGTGGGCCTCATGGACTCTTGTTAATATGAAAGAAATGAATTTATCAGGTAAGTTCTTACATAAATTATGTTTTCTTTCATGTAATTAACAAGAGTCCATGAGCTAGTGACGTATGGGATAATGACTACCCAAGATGTGGATCTTTCCACACAAGAGTCACTAGAGAGGGAGGGATAAAATAAAGACAGCCAATTCCTGCTGAAAATAATCCACACCCAAAATAAAGTTTAACGAAAAACATAAGCAGAAGATTCAAACTGAAACCGCTGCCTGAAGAACTTTTCTACCAAAAACTGCTTCAGAAGAAGAAAATACATCAAAATGGTAGAATTTAGTAAAAGTATGCAAAGAGGACCAAGTTGCTGCTTTGCAGATCTGGTCAACCGAAGCTTCATTCCTAAACGCCCAGGAAGTAGATACTGACCTAGTAGAATGAGCTGTAATTCTCTGAGGCGGAATTTTACCCGACTCAACATAGGCAAGATGAATTAAAGATTTCAACCAAGATGCCAAAGAAATGGCAGAAGCTTTCTGGCCTTTCCTAGAACCGGAAAAGATAACAAATAGACTAGAAGTCTTACGGAAAGATTTCGTAGCTTCAACATAATATTTCAAAGCTCTAACAACATCCAAAGAATGCAACGATTTCTCCTTAGAATTCTTAGGATTAGGACATAATGAAGGAACCACAATTTCTCTACTAATGTTGTTGGAATTCACAACTTTAG
>NC_069506.1:57056037-57076037 GCF_027579735.1 Bombina bombina
TCCCTAGATTGGGATGAAGAAGAAAGAAATGCCTCTAAACACAAGACTAAGATTGTAGGAAGATTTAAGGAAATCATTTTTGAAATGTAACCTTTATTGTTTCATAAAGATAAAAAGACAGCTTCATGCAAATGGATACCCTGTTAGCTACCCACATACAAAGACAAATTAAGAGCACTTCAACACTGGTAAAAGTAAATAATAACTCCAACTTATATTAATTGTGGTTATCGTTGATAGTCAAAATACTGATAAATGTGTGAGAGGTTGCTTAGTATACACAGGTTCATGTACATCACCCACAAAAATCAGGACGACTGGGCTAGCCTGTATATTATTGTATTATAATATATTAATGTGAAGAAGATATTTCAGATTAATGTTAAATGAAAGATCAGAAACGCTACTGCTATAGCTGCGTACTTATCCGCGGTAATGGTCTAATAAATTAATTTCTATTTTAAGGCTAAATCAGTCCTGTCAAAGGTCAGCAATACTTATATAATATCTCATTGTATCATCCTTTTGGACATAATTATCATTTAAGGTTATTGCCTTATTGTTGTAAAGATTTCTAGCCTATTGTGGGTCACCAGGTATACGTATATTTACCCTGAAGGTAAGTACACTCGCCCCAGTTGGTTACTCTCTAAATATTTTAGCTTAGTGAAAATCCCTTTGCCTGAATCAGGATTACGATTAATATGTGCACTAAGCGGTACTGAATTACATCTGTATATCTGGTAGCACAATTTGCATACCAGCTGTATTAAAAAGTTACACACCGCTAGTCACTAACAAATTAGTTCGGCAGCACCTTTTGCAAGCCGTTAAATTATAAGCAAAGGGTAATTATAAAAGTCTAGATATACTGACGGTAGCACAATTTGCATACCCAAAGTAAACGTTAGTAAGATAAGCAATATGGGAGTATCCCTAGGCTGAAGCCTCAGGACCACAAATTAGATAGATTGTAAATTCGAGCTATTATAGAAAATTATATAACCAATGTTGAGCAATTTAAAATAAGAAACAAACTCCCCCTAACGCGGTTGCGTTTCACTATTGCTTCCTCAGAGGGGTACGCGGGGCTGACAGAGGATCCTATTTACCTCTTATGAAATCCCTCCCATTCTCGTTGATTGGCAAGGAGGTAGTACGTGACGAGTAATGCTATTGGTTCAAGGAATTACGAGGAAGACCACGTGGACGTTTTACAGCCAATCTGGTCTTGTGTTTTGAGGCATGTCTTTCTTCTTCATCCCAATCTAGGGATGTGTTGTTTCAAAAAATGTAACTACATATGCCTAAACACAACTATTAGGGGCAGCCCATAAATACCTATGTCCACAAGGCCCCCTAGTGAAAACTCCTTTTTCTAGCTATACTTTTGTTAATATACATTTTTTCTTTCATGGTTCAGATGGAGAATACAATTTTCAACAACTTTTCAAATAACTTCTATTATTTAATTTGCTTCCTTCACTTGTTATCCTTTCCTGAAAGCTTTATCTAGGAAAGCTCAGGAGCAGCAGAGAACCTAGGTTCTAGCTGTTGATTGGTAGCTACACACACATATATATATACACGAAACATGAAGCACTCCGGAGGTCTTTCAAATAAGTCACCTTTAATTAGTGAATGTTTTCGGGCAACAAACTGCCCGTCCTCAAACTTACAAGGTTTACAAAAACTTACCACCCAGCTGTGTTTAAAACCGCCACCAGAGAAAAGTGCATCACGCTCTCCACGGTAGATGCGCCGCCCCTAGCGAGTGACGTCATCACCCGTGGCAACGTGCGGGGACTAAAATAAACAAAACAGAAAAACACATCATGATTATAAACAAAGGAGCGCACCCAACAAGCGCTAAACATAAGAAATTGGAGACATTAGCAAAATAAATGACAATGGGAAATTCACAATATATCAATATATGATATATCTCTAATGTTACATTCAGTTGCCTAGGCAACAAATAAACAGTAAATAAACGCCATATACAGAGGATATGTGAGGACAAAGCTAACCAAAGAAAACAGCAATACAATATTGAAATATGCTGGCAGATACCACTAGACAGAATAAGGCAAACCAATTGGGTAAAAACACGGGGGCCAAATCTGTGAAGTGGAGTCCTACAATAAGACATGTTAATATATGATAATCTAGACAAATGGTACATGACAAGCAAGACATACTAGAAATATGGCAATATTATTACTGTACTTGTCAAAGGCACCATGAAAAGAGGTGCTAGAACGGAACATGGCTCTCATCAAATTATAAACAGTACAGCAAATAGCATGTATTGGAATGATTCTGGACTCCCACAGAGATGTCAGCTAGTGGAAGGGGATCATAAGAACACCTGCCAATCCAACTGTGTGTTCAGCCCATAAGGCACAAGAGTGTTCAACTCAAACGTCCATTTTGCTTCTTTTTGGAGAAGCAATCGGTTCCTATCCCCTCCTCTTGACAGCGGCGGTACGTGGTCGATAATTGTATACTTGAGGTCCATAACACTGTGTTTTAGATCCAAAAAGTGTCTGGCCACTGGTTGCTCCGATGTGCCCTTACTGAGTGCCGTCTTGATAGCAGATCGATGATTTGCCATACATGTACGCAAGTCATCTGTGGTCTTTCCTACATAGTACAACCCACAAATACAATGTAGGAGGTATATTATATGTGTAGTAGTACACGTAAGGCGAAATTTGTGTTTATAAACTTTTCGCTTATGTGGGTGAGTGAAACAAGGACCAGTTATCAAACCTCCACATGTTGTGCAGCCGAGGCATCGAAAGACCCCTGTTTTTTTGATATCCAACCATGTAGATGTTTTATAACATTGTATCGGGTCAGTTTTAATTAATAAGTCACGTAATGACTTCGACCTCCTGTAGCCCACCCTTGGTGGTTCAGCTTTGTGTAGAGGTAACGATCTGTCCATGTTAATGATCTTCCAATGTTTATTCAGAATGTCCTTGAGAGGACCCTTGTCACCTGTAAAAGTTGTTACAAATGTCATCCTTTTGTCCTCCTTCTTAGGTTCCCAGTCCCTGACCTGGCAAACCTGATCACGCTGTTCATTCAGTAGTTTATCAGGATAGCTCCTGGTTCCAAAACGTTGGACCATCTCAGTAAGTTGTTCATCCCTTTTATCAATTTCGGAGTTATTCCTGATCACTCTAAGCAATTGCGATTTAGGCAATGCTTTCTTCAGTGTTGGAGGATGGCAACTGGTGTAATGTAGTAGGGAGTTTCTATCAGTCTCCTTTCTATACAATGTTGACTGAATTTTGCCATTACCTATATACAACCTGACATCTAGAAAATCAATCTGTGTTTTGCTGGACACCATTTTGAACTTCAAAGCCATATTGGCCCCATTTAGTTGTTGAAACCAGTTCTCCAGGCTTTCTAATGTACCAGACCAGATCAGGAACAGGTCATCTATATACCGCTTAAAGAAGCGGATATTCTTGACCTTGAATAGTTCCGTCCCAAACTCCTCGAAATGGGCCATAAACAGATTGGCATACGATGGGGCCATGTTTGACCCCATCGCCGTCCCCTTCATCTGCAGATAAAAGGATTGTTCAAAACGGAAATAATTGGTGGTAAGGCAAAATTCCAGTAATTGCAGGACTATCTCAGGAGGGGGTCCAATATATGGATATCTACAAAGGTGGAATAAGACAGCAAGTAGCCCTTCCCCATGGGGGATTACCGTATATAGACTGGTCACATCTAATGTAACCAGCCATATATCTTCATCCATGTCTTCGAATTTCTTGAGCATCTCCAAAAAGGGCCATAGAATCTCTCAAATATGACGGTGTATGGTATACCAAAGGCTGTAGAAACATGTCCACAAAGGTAGCAATGGGTTGCTGCAGTGAGCCTATCGAGGACACAATGGGTCTGCCTGGTGGGGGTGAAATCCCCTTATGTATTTTGGGGAGGGTATACAGAACCGGGGTTCTAGGATGTGTTACCACCAAGTAGAGGTAGGTATCTTTATTGATGAAACCCTGATCATATATCAGTTTGGCATATTCATCTAGCTGTTTCCTGAATGTCTGTGTAGGGTCATGCGGTAGTGGTCTATATGTACTTGCATCTGCAAGCTGTGATAAGATCTCCATCCTGTAATCTTTGTAATTGAGGATGACCACTGCCCCACCCTTGTCAGCTTCACGTATGATTAAATCCTTGTTGTCTGAAAGATTCCTTAAGACTTTCCAATCCTCTTTTGAAAAGTTGTTGAAAGTCTTTTTGTTGTGAAACTATAGACTGATTCATATCCTCCTGTAATAATCTCGTGAAGGTATTTATACTAGCGTTACCAAAATGAGGAGTATATGTAGATTTTCTCTTCAGTTGATTGTGGTCTGTATCTGATTCCCCAGGGAAAGTAATCTGAAATTTTTTTGTATCAATATAGAAGTCAAAACGGGTCAGTTCTAGTAGTTGGAACAAAAGTAAGTCCCTTGTTTAAAATCTTAATTTCTTATGTTTAGCGCTTGTTAGGTGCGCTCCTTTGGTGGTAACACATCCTAGAACCCCGGTTCTGTATACCCTCCCCAAAATACATAAGGGGATTTCACCCCCACCAGGCAGACCCATTGTGTCCTCAATAGGCTCACTGCAGCAACCCATTGCTACCTTTGTGGACATGTTTCTACAGCCTTTGGTATACCATACACAGTCATATTTGAGAGATTCTATGGCACTTTTGGAGATGCTCAAGAAATTTGAAGACATGGATGAAGATATATGGCTGGTTACATTAGATGTGACCAGTCTATATACGGTAATCCCCCATGGGGAAGGGCTACTTGCTGTCTTATTCCACCATTGTAGATATCCATATATTGGACCCCCTCCTGAGATAGTCCTGCAATTACTGGAATTTTGCCTTACCACCAATTATTTCCGTTTTGAACAATCCTTTTATCTGCAGATGAAGGGGACAGCGATGGGGTCAAACATGGCCCCATCGTATGCCAATCTGTTTATGGCCCATTTCGAGGAGTTTGGGACGGAACTATTCAAGGTCAAGAATATCCGCTTCTTTAAGCGGTATATAGATGACCTGTTCCTGATCTGGTCTGGTACATTAGAAAGCCTGGAGAACTGGTTTCAACAACTAAATGGGGCCAATATGGCTTTGAAGTTCAAAATGGTGTCCAGCAAAACACAGATTGATTTTCTAGATGTCAGGTTGTATATAGGTAATGGCAAAATTCAGTCAACATTGTATAGAAAGGAGACTGATAGAAACTCCCTACTACATTACACCAGTTGCCATCCTCCAACACTGAAGAAAGCATTGCCTAAATCGCAATTGCTTAGAGTGATCAGGAATAACTCCGAAATTGATAAAAGGGATGAACAACTTACTGAGATGGTCCAACGTTTTGGAACCAGGGGCTATCCTGATAAACTACTGAATGAACAGCACAATCAGGTTTGCCAGGTCAGGGACTGGGAACCTAAGAAGGAGGACAAAAGGATGACATTTGTAACAACCTTTACAGGTGACAAGGGTCCTCTCAAGGACATTCTGAATAAACATTGGAAGATCATTAACACGGACAGATCGTTACCTCTACACAAAGCTGAACCACCAAGGGTGGGCTACAGGAGGTCGAAGTCATTACGTGACTTATTAATTAAAACTGACCCGATACAATGTTATAAAACATCTACATGGTTGGATATCAAAAAACCAGGGGTCTTTCGATGCCTCGGCTGCACAACATGTGGAGGTTTGATAACTGGTCCTTGTTTCACTCACCCACATAAGCGAAAAGTTTATAAACACAAATTTCGCCTTACGTGTACTACTACACATATACCTCCTACATTGTATTTGTGGGTTGTACTATGTAGGAAAGACCACCGATGACTTGCGTACACGTATGGCAAATCATCGATCTACTATCAAGACGGCACTCAGTAAGGGCACATCGGAGCAACCAGTGGCCAGACACTTTTTGGATCTAAAACACAGTGTTATGGACCTCAAGTATACAATTATCGACCACGTACCGCCGCTGTCAAGAGGAGGGGATAGGAACCGATTGCTTCTCCAAAAAGAAGCAAAATGGACGTTTGAGTTGAACACTCTTGTGCCTTATGGGCTGAACACACAGTTGGATTGGCAGGTGTTCTTATGATCCCCTTCCACTAGCTGACATCTCTGTGGGAGTCCAGAATCATTCAATACATGCTATTTGCTGTACTGTTTATAATTTGATGAGAGCCATGTTCCGTTCTAGCACCTCTTTTCATGGTGCCTTTGACAAGTACAGTAATAATATTGCCATATTTCTAGTATGTCTTGCTTGTCATGTACCATTTGTCTAGATTATCATATATTAACATGTCTTATTGTAGGACTCCACTTCACAGATTTGGCCCCCGTGTTTTTACCCAATTGGTTTGCCTTATTCTGTCTAGTGGTATCTGCCAGCATATTTCAATATTGTATTGCTGTTTTCTTTGGTTAGCTTTGTCCTCACATATCCTCTGTATATGGCGTTTATTTACTGTTTATTTGTTGCCTAGGCAACTGAATGTAACATTAGAGATATATCATATATTGATATATTGTGAATTTCCCATTGTCATTTATTTTGCTAATGTCTCCAATTTCTTATGTTTAGCGCTTGTTAGGTGCGCTCCTTTGTTTATAATCATGATGTGTTTTTCTGTTTTGTTTATTTTAGTCCCTGCACTTTGCCACGGGTGATGACGTCACTCGCTAGGGGCGGCACATCTAACGTGGAGAGCGTGATGCACTTTTCTCTGGTGGCGGTTTTAAACACAGCTGGGTGGTAAGTTTTTGTAAACCTTGTAAGTTTGAGGACGGGCAGTTTGTTGCCCGAAAACATTCACTAATTAAAGGTGACTTATTTGAAAGACCTCCGGAGTGCTTCATGTTTCGTGTTATGTCAATGGTTTGATTAGAACCCGAGGCTATTGTTGCTTGATATCTGGAGTGCACTTTGCTTGACTGTATATTATATATATATATATATATATATATATATATATATATATATATATATATATATATAGTCAAAATAGGATAGCACAATCTTACCACTCTTCAATAATGCCACGGTGCACTGCTAATAGACATCCAAATCCTCCAAGAAAAGCAGGCACTCACTGGTCTTTGTTAAAAAGTATAAACTTTATTAGATCAAGTTAAAAATTAGGAGACATAACGTTTCGGCACTAAATTGTGCCTTTGTCAAATGCCACAAGATATCCAGCAAAAAAAGTGCAATCAAGCACCTAAAATCAAATGACATACATTTAAAAACTTACCCCTTAAATACTTAAAGTACTCTAAACCTTGCCGCCATCGCTCTCCTCCCTTCCGCCAACATTGACGTCACGCTGACACGCTAGCGTACCTAGCGTGATGGCGCATAGCACAACGTTGCCATAGTAACGTCCGAAGTCAAATAGAGGAGCGCCTGTCATACTCAGGAGACACTTGGAGCGTTAATGCGCATGCGTAGAGCTAAACAACTCATAGGGCGCAACCATAGCTAATAGCAACCCGGCGTAAATAACAACAGAGCCTGTTGTGAAACGCTACAAGTGTATCTCAGTGTGACAGGATGGGGACTGATCGTAGTTATAGGCCCATATGATATCCTATCATAGATGCATGAGCAAAATAGTTATAGCAAAATGAACTATCATAGCAGTCAATTTTTAAATTACAATATCAGCATTGACGGATGACTAATAAGCGTAGCTATATTATACACCAAAATTGCAGGAAAGGAACAAATATACCAATAAGGGATAAACAAAAATGGCTGAGGGGATCAAAATGTAGAAGCCACCATAGAAACTGACAATATCACAACAACTTAAAAACTTAGATACATCAGGCCATTTGGAGTATGATAGAAAACCTTGTCAAAAGCGGACAACCTAAGACTCAAGATGCACTATGTATATAAAAAATACATCATAATCTTCAATATCTTTAATAGAATGGGCTAAAGTCCAATGATGTATTCAAGCCCCGCGGGGCCACTGTATCCAGCTTGTATATCCACCTGCTCTCACACTGGAGTAGTCTCTTAGCTCTGTCACCACCCCGAGAGATGGGAGGTACGTGATCTATCAACATAGATCTAATACTGGACACTGAGTGTTTAAACTGTATGCAGTGGCGTGCCACCGGCTGATCGGATTCGCCATTTTTCAAAGCTTCCCGGATGGCATACCGATGGTTCGCCATCCGTTCGCGGAAAGATGTGGTCATTTTGCCCACATAGACATTGGAGCACGGGCAAACAAGCAATTGAGGCGATAATTGATCTTATACCGCTGATTCCTGTGTGGATGTTGAAAAGAGTCACCTTTTAGCATGCTGTTACACGTAGTGCAGCTCCCACAGGGGAAGCAACCCTTCTTAGACGACTTCAGCCACATCTCTTTTTGGTAATGGCCAACTGGGTCAGATTTAACCAGGATGTCCCTAAGGTTTCTGGCTCTACGATAGACCAACCTAGGGGCTGTCATCTTCCGGAAAGGTAATGTGGGATCAGTCCCAACCACAGGCCAGTGGCGATGTACAGCTCCTGTAAGATGTTCACAAGCAGGCGTGAACGTAGTGATTAAGTTGTTCAGACTTGCACTTAGTTGAATTACTAGTGCTTCTAGTGATATCTGAGTTCAATAGTTTATCCTGAATTTCACAAATTTCATCTTTAGGATAACCTCTTTTGATCAACTTCTCCCCCATTTCGTTGAGTTAAGAACACCCTTCTTTTGGTGTCTAGGGTGAAAACTTCTGGCATCCAATAGTGAATTTGCGGTCTGTAAGCTTAGTGTACAAAGATGTACCAAACCGCAAACCAGCAGAATCATTGACCTTAAACACAGAGATCAAGAAAGTGTACTTCCAAAAGACTAAACTCAAACTTGAACCGTATTGGGCTTGCCATGAGGTTCAAATGTGACACCCACTCACGCAACAACTCGCTACCTCTCCAAAGAAGGAAGACCGTCTATGTAGAGTATAATAAATCACATGTGGATGTTCAAAGGGTTTCATCAGCTCCTGCTCGTACCAAGCCATATAGATGTTTGCGTAAGTGGGTGCCACATTCGAACCCATGGCTGTACCAGCCACCTGCAGATAATAGGAATCTTCAAACTTGAAGTAATTCTTTTCAAGACAGATAGTTAGTAATTCACAAATTAATTCAATGGGTGGTCCATTGTAGTGAGCATTACCAGTCACCATGGACCCGACAGCCTCCACTCCACCAACATGGGGAACAACAGTGTAGAGGCTATCAACGTCCATGGTGACCAGAATGTCCTCATAGCGTAGATCAGGAAAATCACCCAATATCTTCAACAAACTGGGCGAATCCTGAAGATAGGCCCTAGTATTTTTAACAACATCTTGTAAATGTGAGTCAATATAAATGGCTAGATTGGTAAGAACCGAACCCCGGGCAGATACAATCGGTCTGCCCGGGGGTTCACTAAAGTCTTATGAACCTTCGGGAGAAGGTATAGTGCAGAGACTATAGGATATTCTGTTATCAGCAATGAGAGTTCTTTCTCATTAACAAAACCTGCTTCAAGGCTGCACTGTAAAAATAAATCAATTGCTTTTTTATAGATATACGTGGGGTTACCCCTCAACATGATATATGTGCTTGAATCTGCCAATTGTCTCAACACTTCCTGGCGATAATCAGCATAGTCCAAAACAACAATGGACCCGCCCTTATCAGCAAGGCGGATAATGACAGATTTGCTGAGATTGGTAAGCGCTTTTCTTTCGGCAAGACTAAGATTAGGGTAAAGATGTGTCTGTGGAAGCTCATTGATATTATTGGTGAGTAATCTGGTATAACTCCAGATGGAAGAATTAGTGTTAGTAGGTTCAAAACAAGATTTCTTTTTAAACGGTTCAGGTGTATAGGTCTGTTCCCTGAAGTGGAACCTCAATTTTAGCTGTCGCTGAAATCTATGTATGTCAACTAATCGCTCAATGGTATCCACTGTGGGAGCAGGAATAAATGATAGACCATGATTGAGCAAAGATCTTTCCGCTTTACTCAATGGTCTACTACTGAGATTGAATACTCATGGCAAGCCCAATACGGTTCAAGTTTAGTCTTTTGGAAGTACACTTTCTTGATCTAAGTGTGTTTAAGGTCAATGATTCTGGTGGTTTGCGGTTTGGTACATCTTTGTACACTAAGCCTACAGACCGCAATTCACTATTGGATGCCAGAAGTTTTCACCCTAGACACCAAAAGAAGGGTGTTCTTACTTCCCAGCTCACACGTGTCCTGAGAAACAATAGCGAGACACCCTTGAGATTGACTCAACTCAACGAAATGGGGGAGAAGTTGATCAAAAGAGGTTATCCTAAAGATGAAATTTGTGAAATTCAGGATAAACTATTGAACTCAGATATCACTAGAAGCACTAGTAATTCAACTAAGGACAAGTCTGAACAACTTAACTTAATCACTACGTTCACGCCTGGTTGTGAACATCTTACAGGAGCTGTACGTCGCAACTGTCCTGTGGTTGGGACTGATCCCACATTACCTTTCCGGAAGATGACAGCCCCTAGGTTGGTCTATCGTAGAGCCAGAAACCTTAGGGACATCCTGGTTAAATCTGACCCAGTTGGCCATTACCAAAAAGAGATGTGGCTGAAGTCGTCTAAGAAGGGTTGCTTTCCCTGTGGGAGCTGCACTACGTGTAACAGCATGCTAAAAGGTGACTCTTTTCAACATCCACACAGGAATCAGCGTTATAAGATCAACTATCACCTCAGTTGTATCAGCACTTTTGTGGTCTATATGCTTGTTTGCCCATGCTCCAATGTCTATGTGGGCAAAACGACCACATCTTTCCGCGAACGGATGGCGAACCATCGGTATGCCATCCGGGAAGCTTTGAAAAATGGCGAATCCGATCAGCCGGTGGCACGCCACTGCATGCAGTTTAAACACTCAGTGTCCAGTATTAGATCTATGTTGATAGATCACGTACCTCCCATCTCTCGGGGTGGTGACAGAGCTAAGAGACTACTCCAGTGTGAGAGCAGGTGGATATACAAGCTGGATACAGTGGCCCCGCGGGGCTTGAATACATCATTGGACTTTAGCCCATTCTATTAAAGATATTGAAGATTATGATGTATTTTTTATATACATAGTGCATCTTGAGTCTTAGGGTGTCCGCTTTTGACAAGGTTTTCTATCATACTCCAAATGGCCTGATGTATCTTTAAGTTTTTAAGTTGTTTTGATATCCTCAATTTCTATGGTGGCTTCTACATTTTGATCCCCTCAGCCATTTTTGTTTATCCCTTATTGGTATATTTGTTTCCCATATCTTTCCTGCAATTTTGGTGTATAATATAACTACGCTTATTAGTCATCCGTCAATGCTGATATTGTAATTTAAAAATTGACTGCTATGATAGTTAATTTTGCTATAACTATTTTGCTCATGCATCTATGATAGGATATCATATGGGCGTATAACTACGATCAGTCCCCATCCTGTCACACTGAGATACACTTGTAGCGTTTCACAACAGGCTTTGTTGTCATTTACGCCGGGTTTCTATTGGCTACGGTTGCGCCCTATGAGTTGTTTAGCTCTACGCATGCGCATTAACGCTCCAAGTGTCTCCCGAGTATGACAGACGCTCCTCTATTTGGCTTCGGACGTTACTATGGCAATGTCGTGCTATGCGTCATCACGCTAGGTACGCTAGCGTGTCAGCGTGACGTCAATGTTGGCGGAATGGAGGAGAGCGATATCGGATGGCGGCAAGGTTTAGAGTACTTTAAGTATTTAAGGGGTAAGTTTTTAAATGTATGTCATTTGATTTTAGGTGCTTGATTGCACTTTTTAGCTGGATATCTTGTGGCATTTGACAAAGGCACAATTTAGTGCCAAAACGTTATGTCTCCTGATTTTTAACTTGATCTAATAAGGTTTATACATTTTAACAAAGACCAGTGAGTGCCTGCTTTTATATATATATATATATATATATCTCGATTGTGATTGGCTCACCCATGAGTTCAGTTAGTAACCATTAGTGAATTGCTGCTACTTCAATAAATGATACTAAGAGAATGAAACAAATTAGATAATAGGAGTAAATTAGAAGGTTGTTTAAAATTGTATTCTCTATCTGAATCATGAAAAAAAAAGTGGGTTTCATGTCCCTTTAAAGGGATACTGCACCCAAATGTTTTCTTTCATAATTCAGATAGAGCAGGCAATTATAAGCAACTTTCTAATTTACTACTATTATCAATTTTTCTTTATTCTCTTGCTATGTTTATTTGAAAAGCAAGAATGTAAATTTAGAAGCCGGACCATTTTTGGTTCTCAACACTTGGGGTGTGCTTGCTGATTGGTGGCTAAATGCACCCACAATTAAAAAAGTGCTGCCTGGTGGTCTGAACCAAAAATTGTCTGGCTCCTTAGCTTAGATGCCTTCTTTTTCAAATAAAGATAGCAAGAGAACGAAGAAAAACTGATAATAGGAGTAAATTAGAAAGTTGCTTAAAATTGGGTTTAGTGTCCCTTAAAAAGTCAAAATAAAACTTTCATGATTCAGATAGAGCAGACAATTTTAAACAACTTTCCACTTTACTTCCATTATCTAAATGTGCAGACTTTCTAGGGCACCAGCTCCTACTGAGCATGTGCAAGAATTCACAGAATATATTATAAGCATTGTGATTGGCTGATTTCTATCATATGCTGCAGGGGATAGGAAAAATGTTGCTGCCTTTTTATAGAAAAAAATCTACTACTCATTGGAAATTGTTAATAATAAAAAGTCCAATAAAGCTGATAATAGAACACAGAGCTATACAGTATTTGAGGATGTGTGTGTGTTTATAGACACCTAAAAATCTCTTTATAGTGAGAAGAGAGGCAAACCTGAAATCTGAATTCAATACTACCCAGATTACAGGATCTCACTGAATAAAGTAAAATCCTTACCTGTCGAGTGAATTTATATCCACATTCTGTGCATTCAAACTTTCTTACGCCTTTGTGTCTTGCCACATGAACACGTAGCTGTTCAATAGCTACACAAAACAAAAATATTTCATTATAGATCTGGCCACGTAAAGAGTGAATTCTATGGCTGGAGAGAAGGAATGAATGATTTAAATCTACACAGCAAGTTACTACAAGTAGTAACTTATTTGTCTCTCTGACTGCAAAAAAACAAAATTAGATGTATACATTTGTAGGATACAAAGCTCTGCAAATCATATATTTTCTATCACACATAAAAAAGTCAAACGATTTGTCACGTCACTAACATTTTGCATGAAGAGATATTAAACACATTTAAAAGGTACAGTCTACTCCAGAATTTTCATTGTTTAAAAAGATGGATAATCCCTTTTTACCCATTCCCCAGTTTTGCATAACCAACACAGTTATATTAATATACGTATCTAAGCCTCTGCAGACTGCCCCTTATCTCAGTGCTATTTAGAGACTTAGGGGCATATTTATCAAGCTCCGTACGGAGCTTGATGCCCCGTGTTTCCGGCAAGCCTGAAGGCTCACGGGAAACAGAAGTTATGAAGCAGCGGTCTAAAGACCGCTGCTCCATCACCTGTCTGTCTGCTCTGAGGCGGCGGACAAAAATCAACCCGAATGAATACGATCGGGTTGATTGAAACGGCCGCAAAACTGCAGGGGGCGGCATTGCACCAGCAGTTCACAAGAACTGCTGGTGCAATGATAAATGCCAACAGCGTATGCCAACAGCGTATCGAATCGTGTTCGCTCGCACCATAATAAATAGGCCCCGTAGAGAACAGGAAAGTAAACAAATATACTTATCCATTAGGAGGCGCTAATAACATACAATGGCTGGTACAAAACCAAAGCTAAAATGATAGAGCAATGTATCAAAATTAGAATAGATATAAAAGTGAAAATAGATATCCAAATATGATGTTATAAATATACTTATAACTCTAAAGATACGGTCTACACCAAAGACTTTTAACCCAAAGTAGTCTTCAGTTAGACGGAGGGGGTGGTGGCTGCACTCTGTGCTATTTAGAGACTTGCATTTTAGCCAAATCAGTGCTGACTCATTCGTAACTCCACAGGAAAGAGCACATTTTTTTCTTTATAAAAACACGCATTAACTAGCACTGCCTAGCTGTGAAAAGCTAATAAAATGCACTTAGATAAAGGCGGCCTACAGAGGCTATGAAACAGGCAGAGATTTAGAGTTTTAAAGGTTATAAAGTATATTAATATAAAAATGTTGGTTGTACAAAGCTGGGGAATGTGTAGTAACGGTGTTATCTATCTTTTTAAACAATACACATTTTGGACTCGACTGCCCTATTAAATGTAAACTAAACTTATAGAAAGATGCAACGGTGTATAACGCCTACTGCTGACTTTACGTACACAGTCAGAAATGACAGCAATTGTAGCTGTATGAATGCCCACTGGTTAACAGGGACAGACAAACAGAAAACACATTCATAACTAAAATACCAGTAACATTTTCAAATACCCTTTCCTTTATTTGTTTTTCTAAGTTAATGCTTTCATAAATCCGTTTCTGCTTTCCATTTGAGGTCAGCATTTCCTTACAACTGATAGCTAAAGTACATGTTTTATAACTGCCAACTTTCTATACATTTAGTAATTAATAACTGACAACTTACTTTAGCTGTGACTTACAAGTTGAACTTGAAACCAGCTTTTATAATCACGGTTTAGTCTCTCTACCACCACAACCGTCAAAAGCAGCAGTTAAAGGGACATAAAAGCGTACAAACAACTCATGCTCTGTTAGAGTATTTTATGTTTGCACTTTTGATTGCTTATAACTGTGTCTGACCCCTGCAACAACATATTATATTTAGTTATAGATAGGATATTAGTCATTAATATGGATCTATTTATGAAAACATATTTTTTTTAAATAATTTAATTAACTAAGCCTAATAAATGCTAAACTACCTTAAGGGGACATTAAGCACTTTGAGATGGTAATAGAAAATGATAAATCATGTACTGTATATATAAAAAAATCTCTGCAATATACTATTATTATTTATTTTGTCCCCTTGTCCTGCAATTCCATTCTGAAATTGTAAGCTTTTCGGTTCCCGTTAGAAATGGAAGTGCAGAACACTGTTATATTCCACACAACCATTGGCTGCACAATCTAGTGACCTATTTATAACTGTCTCTAATTGGCCACAGCAGAGAAGGTAACCTAAGTTACAACATGGCAACTCCCATTGGATTATAGACACTAAAATGCATATTCATACCATATAGACAGTTTTGTGATTGGTTAGCAAGAGTCTTCTTGTTCTATATAAAATCAATGAAAAGAAAATG
Organism: Bombina bombina; assembly: GCF_027579735.1. Taxonomy (NCBI): domain Eukaryota; kingdom Metazoa; phylum Chordata; class Amphibia; order Anura; family Bombinatoridae; genus Bombina; species Bombina bombina. The sequence continues at coordinate 57,071,488 of NC_069506.1, forward strand.
CATAAAAACTGACAAAAAGAGGCATTCATTGTAAAATGTTCTAAATTGAGTTTCATGTCCCCCACATTATCATCATTAACTAATACCTTCTATTTAGTCAACCCAACATTTCCCTCTTCCATTTTTTCGATTGGTTGTTCAGCGTGCTCAGTCCCATTTGTTTAAAACCTACATTTTTAGCTATGCCCTGATATTGTCTGTACAGGGCACTCAATGTCATGCATAAAATTATTTCTGGTTATTACTTTATAATTTGATAGGTTAAACCATTATTTAGAACTATAAATAATAAATGGAAATAACTCCTTTTACCTTTGAATGTTTTGCCACAGATTTGGCAATAATGAGGTCTTCCCTCCTGATGTCGGCTGGCAACGTGCCTCAGGAGAGGAGTTTTGTCCGTAAATTTCTGGTCGCAGTATTCACAGCTGAAAGGTCGCTCACCCGTGTGAGTTCGGTTATGCTTATGTAGACTAGCTGGAGTAAATATACAAAATGTCAACAAAAGGACTATTAGATTAATATTTGTAACCATATTATAAGAAAAAAATGCATCACCACCTACTGTTGGTTTTCCAATCAATTTCCAGTTTTAAACAATATATTTTAGGTTTGTAAAATAATCATTCGCTGAAAAATCTATACCTAAACTATTCAATTATTATTAAAAAATGTTTTACAAAACACATTACGGTATACACACACGCAGATAACGACTTTAAAAAAAACAAAACAATATGTAACATCATGAAGTTATTTATGCTTTGAAAAAGGCCTAGCTATTCAAGGACAGTGCTGGTAAGCAGTTTACAGTAAGAGAGATTAATCATACCGGAGGAACAATGTGCCGTGCTCATATACATAATTAACGGACTTCTGGTAACCTCCCAGACAGAGGTGTAACTCTAAACCTTGCAGTAGTGCACCCTATTGTAATGCTACAATATCTCTGAATATGCCAGACCCTTCACCATTCTAGAACACAGAAGGCCCCCTTGTTGCTATACTGTACCTAAATGTTCAGACAAAGAGGTGATATATGTGTTTTACAATGGAGAAGGATGTGAGAAGGGGGAAAAGCTTCATTTTTAGGGATATCCCATTGCAATTATACCCTGGTATGCAATCATATTACTCAAGGTAGGAAGATTGAGATTCCGCCTCAACTAGAAATGTATAACTATGCAGAAAAAAATAATTTTCTGAATGGTTCGATTGTGATGGTACTGATGCTATATTATCTACTTATAAAATAGGTCCTATTGGATCTGTGGTCCTAAAGCATATTTATTTCTCCTGATAAATTGGTATGGCACCTGCTATTTGGAATTCGTTATTCCAGGTGCCAAAGCAATGACAGAGCCCCCAGATATTATTCTATCATCCGGATGCCCCGACCCTTAAGGAGATTTTTTTTATAGCAGTTTTGATAATGTGATGGCCACAATTGTTCCTCATATAGGGGTATAAGAGAATTGGAGTCCAATAAGTTAGCAAAATTAGTGGAGTCTATAGCCAATGACACTACTGATTCTATTAGGCCCATCACTGGATAATTACAGTCCTTAAGAGTGGTGCCCTGCAAAATACACTTGACTATCTTTTAGAAGCCCAGGGAGGGGTGTGCAAGATCATTTCTGAGGAATGTTGTACTTATGTGTCCGATATAACCCACAATATTTGTCTGAATTTAAATCACGAAAAGAGGTACAGGAAATAGATAAAGAGCTAGTCCATCCAGAATTTAAGCCATTTGACTGGTTTGGTTGGGTTCTTGGTTGGAATGCAGGGAAGAAAAATACTAATGGGCATACTAGTGTTTGTATAGGTTTGCACGTTTATCGGTGCTATTTGTTTTATCCTTAGGTTTCCTATGACCCCATTTCTACCCCCTGAACAAACCTTGTATTTCCAGCATGTAACTGCAAATGAACATTTCCCCACGTACTAAGTACCACAACTGCATATGGACTATAAACTTGAGGCAGAGCATCTGCGTGAGATGGAGCTCTAAAGGACAAAGATTGTTCTTAATGTGATAAGAGACTATCCAAGATGCTTGTGCGGTTATGTTTTTATTATACACAACCCCGCTTTACTCAGAGTATAACAGGAGGGAGTGTGGGTGCTGAGGGGTTGAATGGGGTTTGCTGGTTAGAAGAGAGCTATGGGGGCTGGGGGAGGTTGAAAAATAACCAGTTAACAAAAATGATTCTAATATTATTTAAAATCACTTGTCCATCTCAAGTTCCACTTTTATGATGCAGCAAAATTCAGCAACTTGGATAAATTCCATACAATCAATTTCAAAATACTGATTAATATTGAATCGGATCAAATAGGGGAGATTAAACAAATAATTAAGTATGACTACCTACCTTGTGTTCTAAAGGTCTTGCCACAAAGATGACATTGGAATGGTTTTTCCCCAGTGTGTGTTTTGAGGTGCATATTGAGGTTAGTTTTTTGTGTAAAAGCATGGTTGCAAAATTCACATACAAACGGACGTTCATTTCTGGATTGGAAAAAAGCAAAACTTTGTGTAAGTATACCTGAATTATCTTTTTAATAAATGCTGTATTAAAGTAAAAAAAGGATGTGAAATATTAAAGTGAATGTAAAGTTGAATGAATGAAAGCCCGGTTTTTAAAAATACTATTAAACACAGGGGCACTTTCATTCATTAAACTTTTACATTGTAGCGTTTGTTTTTTTAAATACTCTTTTCTTTAGCAAACACAGACCGCGATCCTCCGCCCACAGCTCCTCTGTACTTACCTCAGCAATGATGAAAACAGCTTCCTCCAATCATGGCGTGCACCCCAGAGCGTCCATCCTGTGAGGCCACGCCGTGATTGGAGGAAGCTGGTTTCGTCATTGAAGTGCTAAGTACAGAGGAGTTAGTCACGGGCGGAGGATTGCGGTCTGGGATTCCTAAAGAAAAGCTAAGAATTTAAAAAACAAAACAAAAAAAACCCGCTGCAATGTAAAATTTAATGAATGAAAGTGCCCATGTTTTAATAGTATTTTTAAAAACCGGGCACTCATTCATTCAACGTTACATTCACTTTAAGTGCAAAGGATTAAAGGGATATGAATCCCAAATTTTTTCTCTCTTTCACGATTCAGGTAGAGCATGCAATTTTAAGCAACTTTCTAATTTACTTCTATAAACAATTTTTCTTTGTTCTCTTGGTACCTCCTTTATTTGTAAGCTTAGGAGCCAGTCCTATCTGAATCATGAAAGAAAAATTTTGGGTTTCATTTCATATCCCTTTAAGTAATGCACTTGGAGGCCCTGCATTTACCGTTCTGTGAAGGAAACTTCTAAGCCAAACAAGCATATACATTTTCCACCATTTACCAGCAGTATATTGCTCAGAAACAGCTTGGGAAAAAACAGTAGAATTGCCCAATCAACAAGTGCAAAAAAAAAAAAAAAAAAAAAAGAGATAATGCAATAGCACTTACTCTGATGAATTAAATGAACAGTATTATTATTTCTAAAAAATATCAAAATTACTAACATTTTTCTGCGCCCTGTATCATGTAACAGCCATCAGCCAATCACAGACTTATATGTAGACACTGACCTTTTGCATATATTCAGTAGTAGCTGGCGCAACACAAAATTATATATATATATATATATATATATATATATATATATAAAAAAAATGTGCACATTTCATAATGGAAGTGAATTGGAAAGTCTCTTAAAATGGCTTTAGTGTCCCTTTACGTGTTTAACCTCTCCCCAGGAGTTAAATGAACATAAAACAACTTGTTAATTACAATACTTTGTTGCATTGAAATATATTAAGATAGCAGCAGAGTGTGCCCTTCTTCAGAATACATTAACACTTTTTTTTAAAAATTGTTTTTCAATGGCAAATCTACCCCCACCACTTGCCTTATTTGCATAAGACAAATTGAACTTGTTGCAAGAATAGATCAGGCTCGCCACTGTCATTCTGTAAACGCTGGGGTCACATAGGGAGAAACATATAGCAGAGAAAGGTTTGTGAAGTCTGCAGTTTGCAAAATGGGAACATCCATGATTTCAAGAGTTAATTTACATGAAAAGATCGCAAAGAATGCAAAGCATACTTCAATATGTTTAGAACACAATCTCAAGGTGTTTTATATCCCTTTGAAACAAAGGCGTTTAAAAGCAAAACACTGCAAGCTTCCACAGTGTCAGCGCACGGAGACCCCAGGAGAAAGCAACAACTCCCGTCTTCCCTAGCAGCATCACAGTCACTCCCATCCCCTCTTCTGACAGATGTTTCCCTCAGCTGAACAGGAAATAACTACAACTTCTTTTTAACCCCCGACTACCAGAGAGGACAGCAAGTGTAATGCTTTGCCCTTTTGGCGGCCATTGGGTTAAGAGCTCTGCCCTCTAACTTCGGGGCCTTAGGTTATTTGTGGGGCTGCTGCTCCATGCTAATGCTGGTGACGTATGATATATGCACTTGGTGCAGAAATGTGTCTTACAGCTGGTCTGATTTCTATTTTTAAAATTAATAATGGTGTAGCTCGCTTTT
>NC_069506.1:57078537-57178537 GCF_027579735.1 Bombina bombina
TGTGACTCAGTGGTCACCATGGTTACCAATTTGGCGTTTTTTTTTGTCTAATTGAGGGGAGGGGTTTGGGTTACACAGTGTATAAAGTCACTCTTGTTTGTTAAACACATTGTCTGAGGAAGGGGATTTTTTGTCCTCGAAACGTCACAATTTTGCAGTAAATTATTTCACTAAAAAGACCAGCGAGTGCAAGTTTGTTTCTTCTTTCTATATTGATTTTTACTAGCACCCTGGCAGTTGTCATTAAGTGAGAGTGCACATCTTTGCTACTGTTATATATATATATATATATATATACACATACACACACATATATGTGGTTTGTATTTTTATGCATTGAGAAACATGTACATTAAGATTCTGTAGTCTTAAATAAAAAAAAATATTGAAAAATTAAGGTATTATAGTAATTTATAAGAAAATTGCGATTAAATCGCAAAAATTTTTTGCCCATATCGCCCAGCCCTACCTCCGTCGAGGCAAAAGTATCAAATTTGTAGAATTTGGAAAAAGTATGCAAAGAGGACCAAGTTGCTGCCTTGTAAATCTGTTCCACAGAAGCTTCATTTTTGAAAGCCCAAGAAGAGGAGACAGCCCTATTGGAATGAGCCGTAATTCTCTCAGGAGGCTGTTGACCAGCAGTCTCATAAGCAAAACGAATCATACTTCTTAACCAGAGGGAAAGAGTAGTAGAAGTGGCCTTCTGACCCTTACGCTTTCCAGAGAAAACAACAAACAGGGCAGAAGATTGCTGAAAATCTTAAGTAGATTGCAAGTAAAATTTTAGAGCACGCACAACATCCAAGTTATGCAAAAGACATTCTTTATGAGAAGAAGGATTATGACAAAAAGAAGGAACAACAATTTCCTGATTAATGTTTGGATCCGACACCACCTTAGGGAGAAACCCCAATTTAGTACGGAGGACCGCCTTATCTGCATGAAAAATAAGGTAAGGGGAATCGCACTGCATAGCTGAAAGCTCAGAAACTCTGCGAGCGGAAGAAATAGCAAGAAGAAACAAAACCTTCCAAGATAACAATTTTGCATCAACAACATTCATCAGCTCAAATGGAGCCTGCTGCAAAACTTTAAAGGGACATTAAACCCAAATTTTTTCTCTCATTATTCAGATAGAGAATACAACTTTAAACAACATTCTAATTTACTTCTATTATCTAATTTGCTTCATTCTTTAGATATCCTTTGTTTAAGAAAAAGCAATGCACATGGGTGAGCCAATCACACGAGGCATCTATGAGCCGCCACCTATCAGCAGCTTCTGAGCCTATCTAGATATGCTTTTCAGCAAAGGATATCAAGAGAATGAAGCACATTAGATAATAGAAGTAAATTAGAAAGTTGTTTAAAATTACATGTTCTTTCTAAATCATGAAAGAAAAAAATTGTGGTTTAATGTCCTTTTAAGAACTAGGTTAAGGCTCCAAGTAGGAGCAATGGGTTTAAACACAGGCCTGATTCTGACCAAGGCCTGAACAAAAGCTTGAACATCTGGTAATTCTGCCAGATGTTTTTGCAATAGGATAGACAGAGCAGAAATCTGACCTCTCAGAGTACTGACTGACAAACCTTTCTCCAGGCCATCCTGAAGAAAAGATAAAATTCAGGGAATCCTCACCCGAGCCAAGAAAAACCTTTAGCTTCTCACCAAAAAAAAGTTTTTACGCCATATCTTATGGTAAATCCTACGAGTAACAGGTTTACGAGCCTGAAGCATAGTATCAATGACTGTCTATGAAAAACCATGTCTAGACAGGACTAGACATTCAATCTCCAAGCAGTCAGCTTCAGAGAATCTAGATTTTGATGGAGGAATTGACCCTGAATGAGAATGTCCTTCCTTAGAGGTAACTTCGAAGGTGGAAGAGATGACATCTTCACCAGATCCGCGAACCAGGTCCTGCGAGGCCAGGAAGGAGCTATGAGATTCACAGAAGCTCTCTCCTGTTTGATACGAACAATGACTCGTGGAAGGAGAGCAAACGGAGGAAACAGGTATGTTAGACTGAAATCCCAAGGGACCGCCAGAGCATCTATCAGGGCAGCCTGAGGATCTCTTGACCTTGAACCGTACTTTGGAAGCTTGGCGTTTTGACGAGACGCCATCAGATCCAACTCCGGAGCCCCCCACCTGAGGGTTATCCTGGAGAACACTTCCGGATGGAGAGCCCACTCCCCGAGATGAAAAGCCTGTTCAGAAAATCCGCCTCCCAATTGTCCACTCCTGGAATGTGGATGGCAGATAGGAGACAATCGTGAGCTTCCGCCCACTACAGAATGCGAGTCACCTCCTTCATGGCCAAGAAACTCTGAGTTCCTCCCTGGTGCTTGATGTAAGCCACTAAAGTGATGTTGACCGACTGGAATCTGATAAACGGGACTAAAGATAATTGAGGCCAAGCCGTCAAATCATTGAAGATTGCTCTCAACTCCAAGATGTTTATGGGAAGAGAAGACTCTTCCCGAAACCACAGGCCCTGAGCTTTCAGAGAAGCCCAAACAGCTCCCCAGCCTGACAGGCTGGCGTCCCGAGTCACACCAGGAAAGTCTCAGGAAGCAAGTGCCCTGAGACAGGTGTTCCTGTGAAATCCACCATGAGAAAGAGTCTCTTGTTAGGGGGTCAAGAATTATCCTCTATGATAAATCTGAATGGTCTCTGTTCCATTGACGGAGCATGCAAAGCTGCAGCGGTTGCAGATGGAACCGAGCAAAAGGAATGATGTCCATGGAAGCCACCATCAGACCAATCACCTCCTTTCCAGATTCACCTTCCACCCATGGGAACGTAGAAAAGACAACATCATCTCTGTATGAGATTTTGCTAGTTTAAAAGAGGACGTCTGAACCAAGATGTTGTCTAGATAAGACGGTACTGCAATTCCCTGGGATCTGATCACTGCCAATAGGGCTCCCAGGACCTTTGTGAATATTCTGGGAGCCGTGGCAAGACCAAACGGAAGGGCAATAAACTGGAAATGCTTGTCCAGAAAGGAAAACCTTAGAAACTGGTGATGATCCCTGTGAATGGGAACATGTAAGTAAACGTCCTTCAGTTCTATAATCGTCATGAACTGACCTTCCTGGACCTATGGAACAAATAGTTTCCATCTTGAAGGACAGAACACTGAGGAATTTGTTGACACTTGATCTAGGATGGGACAAAAAGTTCCCTCCTTTTTGGGAACCACAAATAGATTTGAATAGAATCCTATACCTTGTTCCTTTAGAGGGACTGGTACAATAACTCCCATGGAGGTCCTTTACGCAATTAAAGAAGCCCTCCCTCTTTACCTGGTTTGAGGATAATCTTGACAGGAGAAATCTGCCCTTTGGAGGGCAAGACTTGAATCCCATTCTGTAACCCTGGGATACTATGTTCACAGCCCATGGATCTGGGACATTGGGTATCCAAGCCTGTTGAAAAAGAGAATGCCTGCCCCCAACCTGATCCAAACTTGGATCGGGGGCGAACCCTTCATGCTGATTTAGAGTCAGCGGAAGGCTTTTTGTTTTCCCTTGTTCCAGGGCTGGTTGGATTTCCAAGCGGACCTGTTTGGATATCCAAGTGGACCTGGATTGGTCTGGTTTGGATGAGGACAACTTCTGCCTCTTAAAGTTGCGTATGGGACGAAAATTAGAAGTCTGTCGACCCCTAGGTCTATTCTTCTTGTCCTGAGGTAGGAAAGATCCCGTTCCACCCATAATCTCTAAAATGATTTCCGCCAGACCAGGTTCAAACACAGTTTTACCCTTATAAGGTAAAGATAAAAGCTTGGCCTTTGAGGAAACATCAGACGACCAAGATTTTAACCACAGAGCTCTGCGGGCTAGCACAGTGAACTAGACATCTTAGCTCCCAGTCTAATTATCTGCATATTGGCATCACAGATAAAGGTATTGGCCGGTTTAAGAGCTTTGATCGTATCTTGGATCTCCTCTACCGTAGTTTCCTCTGAAATAAGATCAGACAAGTCATTGCACCAATAAGATGCTGTTCCCGCAACCGTGGCGATACTCGCTGCAGGTTGCCACTGTAATCCTTGATGGATGTACATCTTTTTTTAAGTAAGCCTCTAGCTTCTGATCCATTGGATCCTTAAAAGAGCAACTATCCTCTATAGGAATGGTAGTTCTCTTAGCAAGAGTAGAAATAGTTCCTTCTACTTTAGGCACAGTGCGCCATGATTCACGAATAAAGTCAGCAACAGGAAACATCGTTTGAAAAACAGGGGAAGGGGAAAAAGGAACCCCTCGCTTATCCCATTCCTGAGCTATAATTTCAGACATCTTCCTTGGAACAGGAAAAACCTCCTCAGAAGATGGAGAATCACAAACTCTATCCAGTTTAGAAGACTTCAAGGGGTTGACAACAACAGAGGGTTCAAAGTCGTCCAAAGTAGTTAGAACCTCCTTCAGTAGTAACCGGAGGTGTTTAAGCTTAAATCTAAAGTTTACCTCTTCAGATTCTAAAGATCTTTCCGCTAAAGTGTCAGAGTCTGAGATCTCACCTTCAGAAGCTGCTGAAGTATTTTCCTCATCAGACAATTGAGAAAAATTGACTAATGCAGACTTAGAGGGGTCAGAAAAATTACTTGCAGGCAAATGTTTAGATTTCCTCTTACGCTTACCCGAAGAAGGGAAAGCTGACAAAGCCGCTGATGGCTCAAAAGGGAGACTTTTTTCTTTAAATTTTATAGTTTTTGCTAAACATGAGGAACAAAACTGCATTGGTAGGGCAATCTGGTTCTCTAAACATAGCAAACATTTATCCAGAGAGATAGGCTGATCCTGTTCTGAGTCCATAGCTCAAAAGAACAGGTCCCACTAGTAATAACAATAATGATGTTCAAAGACCAAAATAAAAAATACAAATTAATTTTTTAATGAGAAATACAATGTTTAAGTGGGGAGGTAAACATGAAATTATGAAAAACTCAACTTCAGACAAGTTATCTGAAGCTCCTACCAGAACGGAGATATAAACCCACTAGTAAGAAGAAGCTGTGTACTTCCAGCTAAACAACTCAACTGAAGTCACTCCGATCTGCAAGAAAAAATGTTTTTTCATCTACTTAACTGCAAAGGGCTCCAATGCACATATATGTATACATGTGTATATATGTCTGTAAATACATATATAAACAGCACAGATACGTCATGATGAAGCTGCATTAAAAGTGCCCGAGCGGCGAAACACGTAAAGCGTTTCAAACTTATACTCGGTGAGGCCAGTGGTGTTTCACTAAGATAGCAATGGATGAGCAGAAGTCAATGACAATACAGCTAAAGAGTTTATGAGGAACAGACAACGTAGCAGACAGTGTTTCAAACAAAAAACAACTACTGAAGCACATTACACTGGATTGTGGATGAGATCGTTCATAGGATGCCTCTAGGTGAGGACTTTGTATACTCTTGAAAAAACATAATTTATGCTTACCTGATAAATTCCTTTCTCCTGTAGTGTGGTCAGTCCACGGGTCATCATTACTTGTGGGATATTTGCTCCTCCCCAACAGGAAGTGCAAGAGGATCACCCAGCAGAGCTGCTATATAGCTCCTCCCCTCTATGTCACACCCAGTCATTCGACCGAGAACCAACGAGAAAGGAGAAGCTAAAGGGTGCAGTGGTGACTGGAGTATAATTTAAAAATTTAGACCTGCCATAAAAAACAGGGCGGGCCGTGGACTGACCACACTACAGGAGAAAGGAATTTATCAGGTAAGCATAAATTATGTTTTCTCCTGTTAAGTGTGGTCAGTCCACGGGTCATCATTACTTGTAGGATACCAATACCAAAGCTAAAGTACACGGATGACGGGAGGGACAGGCAGGATCTTTATACGGAAGGAACCACTGCCTGAAGAACCTTTCTCCCAAAAACAGCCTCCGAAGAAGCAAAAGTGTCAAATTTGTAAAATTTGGAAAACGTATGAAGCGAAGACCAAGTTGCAGCCTTGCAAATCTGTTCAACAGAGGCCTCATTCTTAAAGGCCCAAGTGGAAGCCACAGCTCTAGTGGAATGAGCTGTAATTCTTTCAGGAGGCTGCTGTCCAGCAGTCTCATAAGCTAAACGTATTATGCTACGAAGCCAAAAAGAGAGAGAGGTAGCAGAAGCTTTTTGACCTCTCCTCTGACCAGAATAAACGACAAACAGGGAAGACGTTTGTCGAAAATCTTTAGTTGCCTGTAAATAAAATTTCAGGGCACGAACTACATCCAGATTGTGTAGAAGTCGTTCCTTCTTTGAAGAAGGATTTGGACACAAGGATGGAACAACAATCTCTTGATTGATATTCCTGTTAGTGACCACCTTAGGTAAGAACCCAGGTTTAGTACGCAGAACTACCTTGTCTGAATGAAAAATCAGATAAGGAGAATCACAATGTAAGGCTGATAACTCAGAGACTCTTCGAGCCGAGGAAATAGCCATTAAAAACAGAACTTTCCAAGATAACAATTTTATATCAATGGAATGAAGGGGTTCAAACGGAACACCCTGTAAAACGTTAAGAACTAGGTTTAAACTCCATGGCGGAGCAACAGTTTTAAACACAGGCTTAATCCTGGCCAAAGCCTGACAAAAAGCCTGAACGTCTGGAACCTCTGATAGACGTTTGTGTAACAGAATGGACAGAGCTGAGATCTGTCCCTTTAAGGAACTAGCGGATAAACCCTTTTCTAAACCTTCTTGTAGAAAAGACAATATCCTAGGAATCCTAACCTTACTCCAAGAGTAACCTTTGGATTCGCACCAATATAGGTATTTACGCCATATTTTATGGTAAATCTTTCTGGTAACAGGCTTCCTAGCCTGTATTAAGATATCAATTACTGACTCAGAAAATCCACGTTTTGATAAAATCAAGCGTTCAATTTCCAGGCAGTCAGCTTCAGAGAAATTAGATTTTGATGTTTGAAGGGACCCTGAATCAGAAGGTCCTGTCTCAGAGGCAGAGACCAAGGTGGACAGGATGACATGTCCACTAGATCTGCATACCAGGTCCTGCGTGGCCACGCAGGCGCTATTAGAATCACCGATGCTCTCTCCTGTTTGATCCTGGCAATCAATCGAGGAAGCATCGGAAAGGGTGGAAACACATAAGCCCTCCCGAAGGTCCAAGGTGCTGTCAAAGCATCTACCAGGACCGCTCCCGGATCCCTGGATCTGGACCCGTAACAAGGAAGCTTGGCGTTCTGTCGAGACGCCATGAGATCTATTTCTGGTTTGCCCCAACGTCGAAGTATTTGGGCAAAGACCTCCAGATGAAGTTCCCACTCCCCCGGATGAAAAGTCTGACGACTTAGGAAATCCGCCTCCCAGTTCTCCACTCCCGGGATGTGGATTGCTGATATGTGGCAAGAGTGAGACTCTGCCCAGTGAATTATCTTTGATACTTCCATCATCGCTAGGGAGCTTCTTGTCCCTCCTTGATGGTTGATGTAAGCTACAGTCGTGATGTTGTCCGACTGAAACCTGATGAACCCCCGAGTTGTTAACTGGGGCCAAGCCAGAAGGGCATTGAGAACTGCTCTCAATTCCAGAATGTTTATTGGAAGGAGACTCTCCTCCTGAGTCCATGATCCCTGAGCCTTCAGAGAATTCCAGACAGCGCCCCAACCTAGCAGGCTGGCGTCTGTTGTTACAATTGTCCAATCTGGCCTGCTGAATGGCATCCCCCTGGACAGATGTGGCTGAGAAAGCCACCATAGAAGAGAATTTCTGGTCTCTTGATCCAGATTCAGAGTAGGGGACAAATCTGAGTAATCCCCATTCCACTGACTTAGCATGCACAATTGCAGCGGTCTGAGATGTAGGCGTGCAAAGGGTACTATGTCCATTGCCGCTACCATTAAGCCGATCACCTCCATGCATTGAGCCACTGACGGGTGTTGAATGGAATGAAGGACACGGCAAGCATTTTGAAGCTTTGTTAACCTATCTTCTGTCAGGTAGATCTTCATTTCTACAGAATCTATAAGAGTCCCCAAGAAGGGAACTCTTGTGAGTGGAAAGAGAGAACTCTTCTTTTCGTTCACCTTCCACCCATGCGACCTTAGAAATGCCAGTACTAACTCTGTATGAGACTTGGCAGTTTGAAAGCTTGAAGCTTGTATCAGAATGTCGTCTAGGTACGGAGCTACCGAAATTCCTCGCGGTCTTAGCACCGCCAGAAGAGCACCCAGAACCTTTGTGAAGATTCTTGGAGCCGTAGCCAATCCGAATGGAAGAGCTACAAACTGGTAATGCCTGTCTAGGAAGGCAAACCTTAGATACCGGTAATGATCTCTGTGAATCGGTATGTGAAGGTAAGCATCCTTTAAATCCACTGTGGTCATGTACTGACCCTTTTGGATCATGGGTAGAATTGTCCGAATAGTTTCCATTTTGAACGATGGAACTCTTAGGAACTTGTTTAGGATCTTTAAATCCAAGATTGGTCTGAAGGTTCCTTCTTTCTTGGGAACCACAAACAGATTTGAGTAAAACCCCTGTCCGTGTTCCGACCGCGGAACCGGATGGATCACTCCCATTAGTAAAAGATCTTGTACACAGCGTAGAAACGCCTCTTTCTTTATTTGGTTTGTTGACAACCTTGACAGATGGAATCTCCCTTTTGGGGGAGAGGATTTGAAGTCCAGAAGATATCCCTGAGATATGATCTCTAACGCCCAGGGATCCTGGACATCTCTTGCCCAAGCCTGGGCGAAGAGAGAAAGTCTGCCCCCCACTAGATCCGTTCCCGGATCGGGGGCCCTCAATTCATGCTGTCTTAGGGGCAGCAGCAGGTTTTCTGGCCTGCTTGCCCTTGTTCCAGGACTGGTTAGGTCTCCAGCCTTGTCTGTAGCGAGCAACAGCTCCTTCCTGTTTTGGTGCAGAGGAAGTTGATGCTGCTCCTGCCTTGAAATTACGAAAGGAACGAAAATTAGACTGTCTAGCCCTAGGTTTGGCTCTGTCTTGAGGCAGGGCATGGCCTTTACCTCCTGTAATGTCAGCGATAATTTCTTTCAAACCGGGCCCGAATAGGGTCTGCCCTTTGAAAGGTATGTTAAGTAACTTAGATTTAGAAGTAACGTCAGCTGACCAGGATTTTAGCCACAGTGCTCTGCGTGCCTGAATGGCGAATCCGGAATTCTTAGCCGTAAGTTTAGTTAAATGTACTACGGCATCTGAAACAAATGAATTAGCTAGCTTAAGTGTTTTAAGCCTGTTTGAAATCTCCTCTATAGTTATTGAGTCAAGAGTCTCTTCCAGGGACTCGGACCAAAAAGCGGCCGCGGCCGTGACAGACGCAATACATGCAAGGGGTTGCAATATAAAACCTTGTTGAACAAACATTTTCTTAAGGTAACCCTCTAATTTTTTATCCATTGGATCTGAAAAGGCACAGCTATCCTCCACCGGGATAGTGGTACGCTTAGCCAGAGTAGAAACCGCTCCCTCCACCTTAGGGATCGTCTGCCATAAGTCCCGAGTGGTGGCGTCTATTGGAAACATTTTTCTAAATACAGGAGGGGGGGGGGAAAAGGGTACACCGGGCCTATCCCACTCCTTAGTAATTATCTCTGTAAGCCTCTTAGGTATAGGAAATATGTCAGTACTCGCCGGTACCGCATAGTATCTATCCAGCCTACATAATTTCTCTGGGATTGCAACGGTGTTACAATCATTCAGAGCCGCTAATACCTCCCCTAGCAGTACGCGGAGGTTTTCAAGCTTAAACTTAAAATTAGAAGTGTCTGAATCCACTCTATTGGGATCAGAACCGTCACCTGCAGATTGAAGCTCTCCGTCCTCATGTTCCGCATACTGTGACGCAGTATCTGACATGGCCCTATTATTATCAGCGCACTCTGTTCTCACCCCAGAGTGGTCACGCTTCCCTCTAAGTTCTGGTAATTTAGACAAAACTTCAGTCATAACATTAGCCATGTCCTGCAATGTGATTTGTAATGGCCGCCCTGAAGTACCCGGCGTTACAATATCACGCACCTCCCGAGCGGGAGATGCAGGTACTGACACGTGAGGGGAGTTAGTCGGCATAACTTTCCTCTCGTTGTCTGGTGAATGATGTTCAATTTGTACCGATTGACTTTTATTTAAAGTAGCATCAATGCAATTAGTACATACATTTCTATTGGGCTCCACTTTGGCTTTAGCACATATAGCACAGAGATATTCCTCTGAGTCAGACATGTTTAACACACTAGCAATTAAACCAGCAAACTTGGAAATACTTTTCAATTCAATTTACAAATAATATGAAAAAAACGTACTGTGCCTTTAAGAAGCACAGAAAAGTTATGACAGTTGAGTAACAATAAACCGGATAAACTATAAAATCAAATTCTTTCCAGTAAAAATACAATTTTAGCAAAGGATTGCCCCCATTAGTAATGGATAACTAACCCTTTAATAGCAGAAAAAATGTACAGAATATAACGTTTTTTTATCACAGTCAAAGCACAATCTCACAGGTCTGCTGTGAGTGATTACCTCCCTCAAAATAACTTTTGAAGACCCTTGAGCTCTGTAGAGACGAACCGGATCATGCAGGGAAGAAAAACAGACTTGTGACAGAATTTCTGATGCGTAGTAAAAGCGCCAAATTAAACCCCTCCCCCTCACACACAACAGTGAGGGAGATCAGTAAACTGTCTTAAATTAAATAAAATGCCCGCCAAGTGGATAAAAATAGTGCCCAAAACAATTTTTCACCCAGTACCTCAGAAAATTAAACGATTTAACATGCCAGTAAAACGTTTAACATCAAATAAATGAATTGTCATAGAAAGCCTGTTGCTAGTTGTTCTCACTGCAAGATAGGCTAAAGTTTTATGCATACAGTATTATCCCAGAGAAGTGCCATTCCCCAGAATACTGAAGTGTAAATATACATACATGACAGCCTGATACCAGTTGCTACTACTGCATTTAAGGCTGAACTTACATTATATAGGTATTGGCAGTATTTTCTCAGTCAATTCCATTCCTCGGAAAATAATATGCTGCTACATACCTCTTTGCAGGTGAACCTGCCCGCTGTCCCCTGATCTGAAGTTTACCTCACTCCTCAGATGGCCGAGAACAGCACAATGATCTTAACTACTCCGGCTAAAATCATCCAAAAACTCAGGTAGATTCTTCTTCAAATTCTCCCTGAGAACGAACAACACACTCCGGTGCTGTTTTAAAATAACAAACTTTTGATTGAAGTTATAAAAACTAAGTATAATCACCACAGTCCTCTCACACATCCTATCTATTAGTTGGGTGCAAGAGAATGACTGGGTGTGACGTAGAGGGGAGGAGCTATATAGCAGCTCTGCTGGGTGATCCTCTTGCACTTCCTGTTGGGGAGGAGCAAATATCCCACAAGTAATGATGACCCGTGGACTGACCACACTTAACAGGAGAAATTATCCTTATATCTGCTTAGTTTATGCTGTTATAATATTGCTGTCAAAGGATGTCTGTGAGCTCTACTTTGCACTACTAACTTATACATATGGCTGCCTGCTTCTATTTTGGATGTTGCTGCTTATGAGGGACACTCAAGTCAAAATTAGACTGTAATGATTCAGATAGAGCAGTAATTTTTAAACAACTTTCCAATTTACTTCTATTAAACTGTGCACATTCTTTTTATATTTACACTTTTTGAGTCACCAGTTCCTACTGAGCATGTGCATAAATTAACAGAATGTATGTATATGCATTTGTCATTGGCCGAAGTTGTCACTTGATACAGGAGTGGAAATAGACAGAACTTTGAAATTTGTCCAAAAAAAATAATCTACTAATCATTTGAAGTTCAGACTAAGTGCTATTGCATTGTCTTTTTATCATTCATTTGTTTATTATGCAAATCTACTTTATTCACTGGTCCTTTAAGCTTTATGGATTCCAAGATGTATGGCATTATTAACTACAATTCAGCTTTATATGGATGTGTGTGTATTTTTTAATTAGGATGCATATGCAAGTTTCTAACAGCTTGCTGTTTTGGTCACTGCATATTGACATACAGTGATATTACAAGAGACCATATGCAGGAGACGATTCCAAGCTTTTTACCACTAACTCTTTGTATGTTTTGAACTATTTTTCTAGAGGCCACTAGCTATTTTTATTTTAAGGTGGTATCACTTTGGTTACAGGATAAATTATATCTGTATATCATGGTTTTGTATTAAATATGATTTTATATATATATGAACTGCAACAACTAATCAATAATAATCGATTATGAAAATAGTTGTCAACGAATCTCATAATCGATTAGTTTACAATTAGTTGGTCTGTGCACAACACCAGCTGCTTCACTCCAAAGAGGTCCTGCACATGGTATTGTGTTTTATGGTTATGTCCTTAGCCTAAAGGACGTCTAGAGCCGTCTACTTTTCCCTTTTTCAGGACAGTATAAGTTTACAACTACCCCTGGCTTATGTGCAACCCAGATATAAGTCATCATTTGTATTGTTTATATTAAATCAGGTGATTTGGGACTATGCTTTGCATGATATAGTGTCGAGCTTGCTTTTTACACCTAGCCCCTAGATTGATGGGAGTTATTTTAATTGATGTGCACTATTATCTGTTTGCACAAGTATTTGCTTGGTATTGCTGATTATATTTACTTTATAAATAAATGTGTAAGGCTTTGTCCTGTTATTGATATATAGTCCTTAGCGCTTTTGATTTGTTTTTTATTGTTTTTTTTTTTTTTTTTAATATTTTTAATAAATTATGATAATATGTACCAGATTCAACCTTTATAAGTATATATCTGTTATTTTTAGAGCGGACTATATATTTTCCCCTAGCCTTATAGCTGGTTATTTACCATTGCATATAGATATTCACCATATTTTTAATGTTAGAATGAAGTCAAGGGTTACTTTATTGAGAGGCCCCTTGCCAAGGTGGAAAACACTGCATTGGTGAAGAGCTAACAAAGATAAATATCCCACTTTGGTGAAATTGGCAAAACCCTACTTATGCATCTCAAGCACCTCAACACCATCTGAGTGCCTCTTCTCTGCTGCAGGAAATATAGCTGCAAAAAGAGAACCAACCTTAGCCAGAAGCATGTGAACATGTTGAGATGTTTGCATTTCAATGCAAAGTTTCTGAAAGAGTGAATAACAGAATGTTATTAACAGTGATAGTCTAACTCTTTCTATTTCTACCTCTTTTCAAACAGTTTGCGGTTTTGTTTTACTTATTTATAAAACTGTGCTCTGCTGCTTAAAAATTGGACAAACAGTTGTGTTAATGTAAAGTTTTAGTCTGAAGTTTATATTTGTAACACTCAGTATGTGGATTGTATTTAAAATATTGGAAACAATTATTGATTCTTTTTTTATCCGATTAGTCGATTATGAAAATAATTGTTAGTTGCAGCCCTTTATATATATATATATATATATATATATACACACACACACATATATATGTATATATATATATGTATGTATATATATATATATGTATATATATATATATATACATACATATATATATATACATACATATATATATATATATATATACATATATACATATATATATATATATATATATATATATATATATATATATATATATATATACACACACACACACACATATATATACACACACACACATACATACTGTATATACATGCTCTCATACACATATAATATATATATATATATATACATATATATATATATATATATATATATTACACACACACACATATATACATATTTAAAGATGTATTCTAAATAACAAAAGAAAAATGCTAAGCAGTTCCTATCCTGCACTAACCAATCCCTAATAAAAATATATGGAATATACTCCCTAACTAGTGACAAAAACTCCACAGCAGTATAATTGAAATTGTCCACTAATACTGAATAACATCATTACACTGAAGGTGATTCATGAATGGAGTAGCCTAAAGTTGGGACACATACCCGCATACAGTTGGCTCACGAAGTTTTGACTTAAAGTACAGAGAGGAGCACCCTAGGATGGCAAATCGCATATGCGAGACTAACAGGTATATCTAGGAGGTGTGGCACCGCGATAGTGGGACTCTCTAGAAACTGCAAGTATTTCCGCTACGGCGGAGCATGCTTATAAAATACACAGTGTTTATGTTGTTTTTAAACAAATTACCGTAACCATTCTGCGGGATTTTCAAGGTCAGCTTTACCTACATGAAGGGATTGCTATTAAATTATCCTGTGAATATTCAGGCTAACTCTGTTGATCTATTCATATTATGCTTGGAACAAATTAACATTGGATATCATTTCTCCATCATAGCATTGGAACTCTGATGTTACCTGTGCAACTAACAGGCGTTTATTATTAATTATTTTCTTGAGCATATATTGTACATTTATGTTTTATTATTTTTGTAAATGATTTTCTTTAAGGGGATTTTGTTAATCATAGTGCACTATGATAGGAGATTTTGATATATTCCAATTCAATATGGTTATATATTGCAGTTTGTGATCTCTAATAAATGCTGAAATTTAGGGCTGCAACAACTAATCGGTAAGTTTGATCATAAAAATAGTTGTCAACAAATCTCATTATCAATTAGGTGGTCAGCGATTAGTTGGTCAGTTGCACAGCACCAGCTGCTTTAATCTGATGATCTACTGCAACTAAGAGTGTGCAAAAAAAAATTGAATTTATTAATTTTTTAAATCTTTTTTCTATCCGATTAATCGGACAATAATCATCCGATTAATCGGATAGAAAAAAAAATAAAAATGTTTGCACAATACTATGTGCAGGAGTTCATCGGATTGAAGCAGCTGGTGCTGTCCAATTAACCAACTAATCGCTGACCACCTAATTGATAATGAGATTCTTTGACAAATATTTTAATGATCAATCTTACCGATTAGTTGTTGCAGCCCTACATTTATACCCCTTTTCCTTCAGTGTAATGATGTTATTCAGTATTGGTGGACAATTTCAATTATACTGCTGTGGAGTTTTTGTCACTAGTTAAGGAGTATATTCCATATATATTTTTTAGGGATTGGTTAGTGCAGGATAGGAACTGCTTAGCATTTTTCTTTTGTTATTTAGAATTTAATCTTACTCTTTTCCCCTTGCACCGGTGATCTGTTTTCTACTTTAAAATCAGATCACTGTCACTAGCCCTTTTATAGTTAACACTGGACGTGCTGACAACACCCCATTTTTTTCTTTTTAAAGATGTATATGTATGTATCTCTAAGTTAAAGCCCTTTGCCTACCTTTTTTTTTTCTAACGCGATCGCATTTTTTACTTTCAATTCGTAATACCGGCGGTAAGCCCGACGAGTGCAAACACCTGCGATACACCCTTTTTTCACTTGCGTAACTGTTAACGCGCCACTCATAATCTGGCCCTTATTTGGGAAAGCTTCAGCCTCTGATGTATACACACGCAATTATGAAAGGAAAAAAAAAAATCTGTCTCCTACGTTTTTTGGTTTAAAAAGCACTGCCTTACCTTTTCTGCTGTGTGGGAAGTGAAGAGAGAACTGCGGTAAATATTTACATTGAGTTAGAACGGAACAGTGACACCTATAGGTAGAAATGAAAAGTGCAGGCACATATTTTATTTTAACTGGCACTGCTCTGTTCTTTCTGCAGACAGGATACATCTTCTGCTATGACATCGCAGATTGCAGCATGTTCTGCCTTGGGAATAATTCCATTCAAAACTGAAATGCACTCACATCATTTATAATTTTGTCTGGAATATCCCTTAAAAAAAAATGAAACAATACTTACTTATGCTTAGCTTTGATGTGCATCTGCAAACCACTCCTGCTTGAAGCTCGATGACCACACTCTTCACAGACCAGAAGCTTCTCCCCACGATGTTTGAAAGCTTCATGCAACTGAAGTTCAGTCCGTGAAAAGAAGCATTTCCCACAGGTAGGGCACTGCAACATTAGGACAATTTGGTTGTTGACCCTTAACATGTTAACATACAAATCCTTGTATAAGTCACTAGCCCTGAGACATTTAAACTTATTGGTTTCACTTGATTTTAGTAATCCCATGTTGAATGGTATAATATACGAAAAATATAATTTATGCTTACCTGATAAATTAATTTCTCCTGTAGTGTAGTCAGTCCACGGGTCATCCATTACTTATGGGATTATAACTCCTCCCTAACAGGAAGTGTAAGAGGATCACCCAAGCAGAGCTGCTATATAGCTCCTCCCCTCTACGTCATATCCAGTCATTCGACCGTAACCATACGAGAAAGGAGAAACTATAGGGTGCAGTGGTGACTGGAGTTTAATTAAAATTTAGACCTGCCGTAAAAACAGGGCGGGCCGTGGACTGACTACACTACAGGAGAAATGAATTTATCAGGTAAGCATAAATTATATTTTCTCCTGTTAAGTGTAGTCAGTCCACGGGTCATCCATTACTTATGGGATACTAATACCAAAGCTAAAAGTACACGGATGACGGGAGGGACAAGGCAGGATCTTTACACGGAAGGAACCACTGCCTGTAGAACCTTTCTCCCAAAAACAGCCTCCGAAGAAGCAAAAGTGTCAAATTTGTAAAATTTTGAAAAAGTGTGAAGTGAAGACCAAGTTGCAGCCTTGCAAATCTGTTCAACAGAGGCCTCATTCTTAAAGGCCCAAGTGGAAGCCACAGCTCTAGTAGAATGAGCTGTAATCCTTTCAGGAGGCTGCTGTCCAGCAGTCTCATAGGCTAAACGTATTATGCTACGAAGCCAAAAAGAGAGAGAGGTAGCCGAAGCTTTCTGACCTCTCCTCTGTCCAGAATAAACGACAAACAAGGAAGAAGTTTGACGAAAATCTTTAGTTGCCTGCAAATAAAATTTCAGGGCACGGACGATGTCCAGATTGTGCAAAAGTCGTTCCTTCTTTGAAGAAGGATTAGGGCACAATGATGGAACAACAATCTCTTGATTGATATTCTTGTTAGTGACTACCTTAGGTAAGAACCCAGGTTTAGTACGCAGAACTACCTTGTCTGAATGAAAAATCAGATAAGGAGAATCACAATGTAAGGCCGATAACTCAGAGACTCTTCGAGCCGAGGAAATAGCCATTAAAAACAGAACTTTCCAAGATAACAGCTTGATATCGATGGAATGAAGGGGTTCAAACGGAACACCTTGCAGAACGTTAAGAACTAAGTTTAAGCTCCACGGCGGAGCAACAGTCTTAAACACAGGCTTAATCCTAGCCAAAGCCTGACTAAAAGCCTGAACGTCTGGAACTTCTGCCAGACGTTTGTGTAAAAGGATAGACAGAGCTGAAATCTGTCCCTTTAACGAACTAGCAGATAAACCCTTTTCTAAACCCTCTTGTAGAAAAGACAATATCCTAGGAATCCTAACCTTACTCCATGAGTAACTCTTGGATTCGCACCAATATAAATATTTACGCCATATTTTATGGTAAATTTTCCTGGTAACAGGTTTCCTAGCCTGTATTAAGGTATCAATCACTGACTCCGAGAATCCACGCTTTGATAGAATCAAGCGTTCAATCTCCATGCAGTCAGCCTCAGAGAAATTAGATTTGGATGTTTGAAAGGACCCTGAATCAGAAGGTCCTGTCTCAGAGGCAGAGACCATGGTGGACAGGACGACATGTCCACTAGATCTGCATACCAGGTCCTGCGTGGCCACGCAGGCGCTATTAGAATCAACGATGCTCTCTCCTGTTTGATCCTGGCAATCAATCGAGGAAGCATTGGGAAAGGTGGAAACACATAAGCCATGTTGAAGACCCAAGGGGCTGTCAGAGCATCTATCAGCACCTCTCCCGGGTCCCTGGACCTGGATCCGTAACAAGGAAGCTTGTCGTTCTGGCGAGACGCCATGAGATCCAGATCTGGTTTGCCCCAATGATGAAGCAGTTGGGCAAACACCTCCGGATGAAGTTCCCACTCCCCCGGATGAAAAGTCTGGCGACTTAGAAAATCCGCCTCCCAGTTCTCCACGCCTGGGATGTGGATCGCTGACAAGTGGCAAGAGTGATACTCTGCCCAGCAAATTATCTTTGAGACTTCCATCATCGCTAGGGAACTCCTTGTTCCTCCTTGATGGTTGATGTAAGCCACAGTCGTGATGTTGTCCGACTGAAACCTGATGAACCTCAGAGTTGCTAACTGAGGCCAAGCCAGAAGAGCATTGAAAATTGCTCTTAATTCCAGAATGTTTATTGGAAGGAGTCTCTCCTCCTGAGTCCATGATCCCTGAGCCTTCAGGGAATTCCAGACTGCGCCCCAACCTAGAAGGCTGGCGTCTGTTGTTACGATCGTCCAATCTGGCCTGCGGAAGGGCATCCCCTTGGACAGATGTGGCCGAGAAAGCCACCATAGAAGAGAATCTCTGGTCTCTCGATCCAGATTTAGCAGAGGGGACAAATCTGAGTAATCCCCATTCCACTGACTTAGCATGCACAATTGCAGCGGTCTGAGATGCAGGCGCGCAAATGGTACTATGTCCATTGCCGCTACCATTAAGCCGATTACCTCCATGCACTGAGCTACTGACGGGTGTTGAATGGAATTAAGGCCACGGCAAGCATTTAGAAGTTTTGTTAACCTGTCCTCCGTCAGGTAAATTTTCATTTCTACAGAATCTATAAGAGTCCCTAGAAAGGGAACTCTTGTGAGTGGCACTAGAGAACTCTTTTGTACGTTCACCTTCCACCCATGCGACCTTAGAAATGCCAGAACTAACTCTGTATGAGACTTGGCAGTTTGGAAACTTGACGCTTGTATCAGAATGTCGTCTAGGTACGGAGCTACCGCTATGCCTCGCGGTCTTAGTACCGCCAGAAGGGAGCCCAGAACCTTTGTAAAGATTCTTGGAGCCGTAGCTAACCCGAAGGGAAGAGCTACAAACTGGTAATGCCTGTTTAGGAAGGCAAATCTTAGATACCGGTAATGATCCTTGTGAATCGGTATGTGAAGGTAGGCATCCTTTAAATCCACTGTGGTCATGTACTGACCCTCTTGGATCATGGGTAAGATGGTTCGAATAGTTTCCATTTTGAACGATGGAACTCTTAGGAATTTGTTTAGGATCTTTACGTCCAAGATTGGTCTGAAGGTTCCCTCTTTTTTGGGAACCACAAACATATTTGAATAGAATCCTTGCCCGTGTTCCGACCGCGGAACTGGGTGGATCACTCCCATTAGTAAGAGGTCTTGTACACATCGTAGAAACGCCTCTTTCTTTATCTGGTTTGCTGATAACCTTGAAAGATGAAATCTCCCTTGTGGAGGAGAAGCTTTGAAATCCAGAAGATATCCCTGAGATATGATTTCCAACGCCCAGGGATCCTGGACATCTCTTGCCCAAGCCTGGGCAAAGAGAGAAAGTCTGCCCCCCACTATATCCGTTTCCGGATCGGGGGCCCTCACTTCATGCTGTCTTAGGGGCAGCAGCAGGTTTTCTGGCCTGCTTTCCCTTGTTCCAGGACTGGTTAGGTTTCCAGCCCTGTCTGAAGCGAGCAACAGTTCCTTCCTGTCTTGGAGCGGAGGAAGTTGATGCTGCTCCTGCCTTGAAATTACGAAAGGCACGAAAAGTAGACTGTTTAGCCTTTGGTTTGGCCCTGTCTTGAGGCAGGGCATGGCCCTTACCTCCAGTAATGTCAGCGATAATTTCTTTCAAGCCGGGCCCGAATAATGTCTGCCCTTTGAAAGGAATATTAAGCAATTTAGATTTAGAAGTCACATCAGCTGACCAGGATTTAAGCCACAGCGCTCTGCGCGCTTGAATGGCGAATCCGGAGTTCTTAGCCGTAAGTTTGGTTAAGTGTACTACGGCATCAGAAATAAATGAATTAGCTAGCTTAAGGGCTTTAAGCTTGTTTATAATCTCATCCAATGGAGCTGTAATAAGGGTCTCTTCCAGAGACTCAAACCAGAATGCCGCCGCAGCAGTGACAGGCGCGATGCATGCAAGGGGTTGTAATATACAACCTTGCTGAACAAACATTTTCTTAAGGTAACCCTCTAACTTTTTATCCATTGGATCTGAAAAAGCACAGCTATCCTCCACCGGGATAGTGGTGCGCTTAGCCAAAGTAGAAACTGCTCCCTCCACCTTAGGGACCGTCTGCCATAGGTCCCGTGTGGCAGCGTCTATTGGAAACATTTTTCTAAATATAGGAGGGGGTGAAAAGGGCACACCGGGTCTATCCCACTCCTTGTTAACAATTTCTGTAAGCCTTTTAGGTATAGGAAAAACGTCAGTACACGTCGGTACCGCAAAATATTTATCCAGCCTACATACTTTCTCTGGAATTGCAACCGTGTTACAATCATTCAGAGCCGCTAATACCTCCCCTAGTAATACACGGAGGTTCTCAATCTTAAATTTAAAATTTGAAATCTCTGAATCCAGTTTACTTGGATCAGATCCGTCACCCACAGAATGAAGCTCTCCGTCCTCATGTTCTGCAAATTGTGACGCAGTATCAGACATGGCTCTACTATTATCAGCGCACTCTGTTCTTACCCCAGAGTGATAGCGTTTACCTCTTAATTCTGGCAATTTAGATAGTACTTCAGTCATAACATTAGCCATGTCTTGCAAAGTGATTTGTATGGGCCGCCCTGATGTACTGAGCGGGAGGCGAAGGTACTGACACGTGAGGAGAGTTAGTCGGCATAACTTCCCCCTCGTTGTCTGGTGATATTTTCTTAACATATAAAGTTTGACTTTTATTCAAAGTAGCATCTATACATTGAGTGCACAAATTTCTATTGGGCTCCACATTGGCCTTTAAACATAGTGAACAAACAGATTCATCTGTGTCAGACATGTTTAAACAGACTAGCAATAAAACTAGCAAGCTTGGAAAAAACTTTTAAATAAATTTACAAGCTATATAAAAAACGCTACTGCGCCTTTAAGAAACATAAAAATGTGACACATTTGAATTAACAATGAACCAAAAATGTTAAAACAACCAAATTTTAACAGAAAATGTATAAAGTTAGCAGAGGATTGCACCCACCAGCAAAAGGATGATTAACCCCTTAATACCCAAAACGGATAACAGTTGAAATAATAAACGTTTTTATCACAGTCAAACACACTGTCACAGGTCTGCTGTGACTGATTACCTCCCTCAAAACTAGTTTTGGAGACCCCTGGGCTCTGTAGAGACGTCCTGGATCATGGAGGAAGAAATAGGAAGACTGTAACTAAATTTTTACTGCGCAATAAAGCGCTAAAATAGGCCCCTCCCACTCCTATTACAATAGTGGGGAAGCTCAGTAAACTGTTTTTATGCAGAAAAAACGACAGCCATGTGGTAAAAATCATGCCCATAAAGTTTTATCACCAAGTACCTCAGAAAAAACGATTAACATGCCAGTAACAAGAATAAAGAGAACAAACAGAGTCTCTATAGAAGTGCGCAAATGATCACAGCATGTGGCAGATGGCGGATTCGGCAACCAGCAATCCAGGCAGCTCTCTTAGAAATAGTAGGTGAACATCGGGAACCTGTGGATGACAGATGGAAGAGGCGCCTCATGGGACAAGTATCGTTTTGAACAACAGAGGGAAACACAAATAGCGGACCCCCCACACAGAGTATTACTCACAAGAGCGGCGGTACAAACGTGTACCCAGACAAGCAGGACGGAACCAAAAGTCGCCCGTCAGACAGGCGTAAGCTCGGTACGCTAAGGCAGACGTCACTCAGCAGGCAGCGTCAGAGTCGACCCAGCAGGGGAACCAATGAAGTGGAAGGAAATTCGGCACAGCAGACCTCCAAAGGGGAATCAGGAACGTAACCAAATTGCACCAGCGGCAATAATAATAGAAATCAGGCAGGTGTAATATACTCAAGGAAATATTTATTGAGTATAAACAGATAAAAACATGCGTCCAGCAACGCGTTTCTCAACAAATAGTCGTTTCATCAGGCTGATACTAATACATGGATGTACCTGCTCTATTTATAACACACCTGTGTCAATCACAGAGCTCCAGCTGCTGACACACCTCCATGTGAGGATGGCTAGGTATAGGATGTTAATCAAAAATAGGAGGTGTCTAAGCAGCCGGAGCTGAGGATGGACTGCGAACAACAATAGACATGCACAAATATTTGGAACATTCTGGATTTGCATTATTTGTTCATATTTGATCTATCCTTACAGAAGATATACACATTCATATCATACATATAATAAATATTTCTATAACAGCATAAAACATGTAAAATTGTAAAAAATTAGATCGCTCACAAATTAAGATCATAGTTTAATATGGAAATAACAATATATCATAATATCCCAGTATCATTAAAAGACTCAAACCAGATAAATAATATAATAATAATAGTCCAATTTAATTTGGTAAAAAGAGACTGTATAATAATTGCTAAAAAAGAGTGAGAGAGTTATTTGTAAAAAGAGGACGATCCTAGGATATAAAAGGGATAAGACTAGATGGACCAGCATAAAGGACAATTTGTAGGTCCAATGGATAGAAGGAGTCCTAAAGAGAACCTACTACTAATAAAACTAAAAGCACCAGAAAATACTAGATCAGATAATATTAATAGTCGCTGACTATACTAGGTGCTCAGATGTAAAAATAAAATATGGGTGAAAT
Source organism: Bombina bombina (assembly GCF_027579735.1). Classification (NCBI taxonomy): domain Eukaryota; kingdom Metazoa; phylum Chordata; class Amphibia; order Anura; family Bombinatoridae; genus Bombina; species Bombina bombina. The sequence goes on from NC_069506.1 coordinate 57,101,215, forward strand.
GACTGGATACAGCTCTAGTAAGTGGCCCTAATTAGTGTAAGGCTGCTAAGTCAATATGGGTTAAATGACTGGATACAGCTCTAGTGGGTGGCCCTAATTAGTGGAAGGCTGCTAGGTCAATACACAAATTTAACCCATCCGGATGCATACATTTCAAAACATGGATCCAATACGTTTCTCTTTGTCTTAGTCTAAAATACCTATTATAGATATAGGATTTAGGTATATGTTCTAAAGGGGTCACAGAGAAGCAATTAGTATCGCCATTGTGCATGATGTTGCAGTGTCTAGAGACACTATGGTACTTGTAATTCTTCCTCATATTACGTTTATGTTCAGACCACCTTATGCTGAACCGCCTACAGGTTCTGCCCACATATTGGATCCCACACAAACAGGTGAGTAGATATACAACATAGGTTGATGCACAGGAGATATGTCCAATGATCGAATATGATCTATTAGTGATAGTAGATCGAAAGGTTTTTTGTTTGGTGTCAATCGAATGACACATCTTGCATCTGCTCGCTCTACATCTGAAAGCACCAAAATTTGGTGCAATAGACTTCGGTGTTATGAGAGCTGGTTGTCTCTTATGTTTAACTATCTTACTAGGAGCAAGCAGGGTCTTTAGAGTGGGAGCTCTCCTGTAGACAACTTTTGGTTTGGTATCTATCGACTTACCCAAAATGGGATCCTTAGTCAGAATGTCCCAATGTTTAGCCAGCACATTTCTAATCAGTGCATGATTAGAGTTATATTGCGTGATAAAAAGAGGATTTTCATTATAGTTATTAGTTACTTGTCCCAAATGTTTATTTGAGTTGATAAAATAACCGTTCCTATCGTCTAGTCTAGCCCTTCTGTAACCTTTGTCTATAATAATAAGTGGATAGTTCTTTTCCAAAAAACGTTCCCTCAAGACCTGACTTTGGGAATCATAGTCAGATAACGTGCTGCAATTGCGGCGAATACGTTTGAACTGACCATATGGTACGTTTTGTTTCCAAGCATGAAAATGACAACTTTTGAAATCCAAATAGCTATTACAGTCAACCGTCTTGAAATAGGTTGTACTAGTCACCTTGCCTTCATTAAAGCTTAAGTTCAGGTCCAAATATACAATTGATTTATTATTTATTGAACTAGTGAAGGTCAAACCCCTATCATTGGAATTCAAATAATCCACAAAAGAAGTGGCTGAGTCCTCATTGCCCCTCCATATAAATATCAGATCGTCAATGTATCTGCCATAGAATACCAGGCTCGTCCCATAGTGTGAGTCATATATATAACGATTTTCAAAATGACCCATAAACAAATTCGCGTAACTAGGGGCGAACCTGGTACCCATGGCAGTACCTTTGGTTTGAAGAAAAAATTCGTCCTGGAACACAAAATAATTGTGCTCCAGGATGAAAGAGATGACCTGTAATAAAAACTCTTTCTGGTTAATAGAAAGATAAAAATCTTGGTCCAGAAATTCAGACACTGCCTCCATACCCAAATTGTGTGCGATATTTGAGTACAGAGCCTGAACATCACAGGTGATCCACACCAAGTCAGGTGTGATATTCAGTCCCTCTAATTTCTTGAGGAGGTCTGTGGAGTCTTGAATATAGGATTCGAGGCCCCGGACATATTTCTGTAGAAAATGATCAACGTATGAGGATACGTTGTCAGTTAAACTGCCTATCCCCGCTATGATTGGTCGACCTGGTGGGCATTGGGAGTTTTTGTGTATCTTAGGCAAATGGTAATAAAATGCCAAATTGGGCTCATCAGTTACCAAAAAATCCCTCTCTTTTTTATGGAGTATACCTTCTTTGAAGGCAGAATCAACAATATCCTTAAGAGATGATTTAAACCTCATAGTGGGATCAGAGTTCAATTTCATATAGTAGTTAGCATCAAATAGAATTTTCCGGGCCTCTGTTAAATAATCAGCTAGGTCTTGAAGCACAACCCCTCCGCCTTTGTCGGCTTGTCTTATGACAATAGATTTGTTGTTTTTAAGACTTTCCAAAGCTTTTTTCTCATTAGGAAAAAGATTATTTTGTCCATGTATCTTTTTGGTTATTTTGTCAAAATCATCACTAACAAGTTGTCTGAAAATTTCGATATGGGCATTGTTTTTCAATTGGGGCACAAAATTCGATTTATTTTTAAAGTTGGTATGTATATACCCCTCACACAATTGGTCAATAAAAGGTGTCAGGTTCAATAACCGGAACCATTTCTTGATTGAGTCTGGCTCCCATGGAGTCTGTCAGAATAGGCAACAGTGTACTGTTTTTGAGTGTCTTTTCAGCAAAGTATTTTTGCAATGACAGTTTTTGGGTGAACCAGTTCAAATCCACAAAAAGTGAAAAAACATTGTGCTTGTTGGTAGGACTAAAGGAAAGACCTTTGCCCAATACCCGAATTTCGTCATTAGACAAGACATGTGACGATAGATTAAAGATCCCCTTGCTTAGGGTCTGTAATCTTGCCTTTTTGCGGGCTGTGCTCCGTCCTCTGCACCCTTGTTTCCGTGAGGTCTTTTCCCTTTCGGGGGTGCAGTGAGAGAGATCACCGGCTCTAGGTAACTGGCAATCGTCTTCTGTTTCCATGACGATTGTCTGTGACCTGTCCCTAAAAAATGATTAGGAGAATCAGTATCAGAAATGATAGCTTGGCTATCGTTTGGAAAGTGAGGGCTCAAAGTCGCACCGGGGCCAAACATGTGGTTAGGATATGCATTTGCACCAACATTATTTGGCATTCTAGATGGTGTAATCTCATGGCTGCTCGTAATAGCCCTCCTAGTATGTGAGGGACCCTGATCACTAAGAGAATTAACTCTCATATGTCCATGGCCATAATTGAATGATGTGTGCTGGTTAGCTGGATCACCTTGGGTCTGATGGTAATTTCCTACAGCACGATTAGATGGTATTGCTATATCATTTCTGGAATTATGGTACCCATTGGAATGCTGTACAAAGTTGACATTCCTATTTTCTTTAGGGTTTCTATGATCAGGTCTATATCCATAATTAGAGCTGTTATAATTAGATTGGTGTCCTCTATTATATTCACCCTGATGTCTATAACCACTATGATCTGAACCATAAGGCGGATAATCTCTGTCTTTATGCCAGTGGTTATTACCATTATAAGAATAATGGTTTCGTCTGTTGGCGTTCGTCCACTGTTCATTAGTATTATTAGTGGACTGGTAATTATTCCAAGTGGTATTGTTCGATTTGTTTTTATTTTTATTTTTGTTTTTATTTTTCGGGTAATATACCGTAGTCCACTCATTATCAAGGCCATTAGGTGGTTCTCTTGAGAGTGGTTGCTGGATAACCCTATCCTGTGAGGTGGCAATCACTTCTGAAACTAAATTGCTCTTTGGATGAGGGCTAGATGTTTCGTGAATTCTCTTATTCTTATGATAGGTATGTATCTGACCTTTTTGGTAATCCTCTTCATCCCTAATAAGTTTACGATTTTTAACCAACATCAGATCTTTTTGATAAGCATCTGTTTTCTGTAGAACCATAGTATTCAGTTCATCATAAAGATGCAATGTTTTAAATTTTTCTAAGCTTTTTTGAATGGAATCTATTTCTTTAGAGGATTGTTCGACTAAAATGTTCCTGTGGGCAATCAAGATTTTCAAAAGTGTGATGGAACATAAAGTTAATGCTTTCTCCCATTGGGAATTGACAGTGGGGTCATCTTTAAATGAGCAACTTTTAAAAATCCTAAGTCCACGAGGTATTTGTTCTTTATCAATATATTTTTGCAACATTTCTGCATCCAACCAGTGTCTGCACTCAACATTGATTGCATCTTCTAATCTCGCAAAAAGTGCATGAATGGACAGATTCTCAACAGAACTGTCAGATGTAACTGTGCTAGTCGTGGATTCTGTGTGTGACACGAGCAACAATCTCTTGTTGTTCCTTTCACTCACAGATAACATTATGTTCAGTAATAGAAAATAAATGAATACAACTCAAATGCACAGGTCACGTAATTAGCAGTGACCAGTGTATTAGATTGTAAAACTGAATAGTCTTAGACCAATGCAAACCAGTGATAAAAAATAGTGAACCAATGTAATGTAGCAGTATTACAACTACAAATAATAATGTGGCAGTGTTAGAACTAGGAATAAGTGATATATGTGCTAACAATAATATAACTAACAATGGTATGAAACAGAAAATCTTGGAATCTATGATTATAGTGCAGACATATAACAAATCCTAAATAACAAAAGTGCTATAGATGTCTAAATATACAGTATGTGTCTGTGACAATATGGCCAAAAATGATTCCAATGTGACTAGTGTATTAATCGGATAAACCCTATAATAGTACGCTAGTATAATGATATACCTCCGAGCATGGTGAAAAATAAAAATAGGATATAAACTTATTAACAGATAACAATCCTACAGAGAAAATTAATATAACATATACAGGTAGCAATTCTCAAAAAAAGGAGGTAATTTAGGACAACAAACAACCCTATAATATAAATGGGTCAAAAATCAAAATATGATGTGAACACAAATATGCAAAAAGAAAAAACAATTGACCAATGTGGATCGTGTTTAGCAGGAAGTGGTAATTACTAGAACAGCAACAAACAAGACAGTATATAAAAGTATATCGGTTTAGCAACAAACCCTAAAAAAGAAACAAGTGATTGGCAGTGGTATTGAATCGCAATTCATTAGGAGCAGCAATTGCTAAAAGGAACTAAATCAAATGCAGCATAAACTTCGGTGGGCCTTGGCCCAGATAATGACAAGAATAAAGAGAACAAACAGAGTCTCTATAGAAGTGCGCAAATGATCACAGCATGTGGCAGATGGCGGATTCGGCAACCAGCAATCCAGGCAGCTCTCTTAGAAATAGTAGGTGAACATCGGGAACCTGTGGATGACAGATGGAAGATGCGCCTCATGGGACAAGTATCGTTTTGAACAACAGAGGGAAACACAAATAGCGGACCCCCCACACAGAGTATTACTCACAAGAGCGGCGGTACAAACGTGTACCCAGACAAGCAGGATGGAACCAAAAGTCGCCCGTCAGACAGGCGTAAGCTCGGTACGCTAAGGCAGACGTCACTCAGCAGGCAGCGTCAGAGTCGACCCAGCAGGGGAACCAATGAAGTGGAAGGATATTCGGCACAGCAGACCTCCAAAGGGGAATCAGGAACGTAACCAAATTGCACCAGCGGCAATAATAATAGAAATCAGGCAGGTGTAATATACTCAAGGAAATATTTATTGAGTATAAACAGATAAAAACATGCGTCCAGCAACGCGTTTCTCAACAAATAGTCGTTTCATCTGGCTGATACTAATACATGGATGTACCTGCTCTATAAGTTGTCTACAGGAGAGCTCCCACTCTAAAGACCCTGCTTGCTCCTAGTAAGATAGTTAAACATAAGAGACAACCAGCTCTCATAACACCGAAGTCTATTGCACCAAATTTTGGTGCTTTCAGATGTAGAGCGAGCAGATGCAAGATGTGTCATTCGATTGACACCAAACAAAAAACCTTTCGATCTACTATCACTAATAGATCATATTCGATCATTGGACATATCTCCTGTGCATCAACCTATGTTGTATATCTACTCACCTGTTTGTGTGGGATCCAATATGTGGGCAGAACCTGTAGGCGGTTCAGCATAAGGTGGTCTGAACATAAACGTAATATGAGGAAGAATTACAAGTACCATAGTGTCTCTAGACACTGCAACATCATGCACAATGGCGATACTAATTGCTTCTCTGTGACCCCTTTAGAACATATACCTAAATCCTATATCTATAATAGGTATTTTAGACTAAGACAAAGAGAAACGTATTGGATCCATGTTTTGAAATGTATGCATCCGGATGGGTTAAATTTGTGTATTGACCTAGCAGCCTTCCACTAATTAGGGCCACCCACTAGAGCTGTATCCAGTCATTTAACCCATATTGACTTAGCAGCCTTACACTAATTAGGGCCACTTACTAGAGCTGTATCCAGTCATTTCACCCATATTTTATTTTTACATCTGAGCACCTAGTATAGTCAGCGACTATTAATATTATCTGATCTAGTATTTTCTGGTGCTTTTAGTTTTATTAGTAGTAGGTTCTCTTTAGGACTCCTTCTATCCATTGGACCTACAAATTGTCCTTTATGCTGGTCCATCTAGTCTTATCCCTTTTATATCCTAGGATCGTCCTCTTTTTACAAATAACTCTCTCACTCTTTTTTAGCAATTATTATACAGTCTCTTTTTACCAAATTAAATTGGACTATTATTATTATATTATTTATCTGGTTTGAGTCTTTTAATGATACTGGGATATTATGATATATTGTTATTTCCATATTAAACTATGATCTTAATTTGTGAGCGATCTAATTTTTTACAATTTTACATGTTTTATGCTGTTATAGAAATATTTATTATATGTATGATATGAATGTGTATATCTTCTGTAAGGATAGATCAAATATGAACAAATAATGCAAATCCAGAATGTTCCAAATATTTGTGCATGTCTATTGTTGTTCGCAGTCCATCCTCAGCTCCGGCTGCTTAGACACCTCCTATTTTTGATTAACATCCTATACCTAGCCATCCTCACATGGAGGTGTGTCAGCAGCTGGAGCTCTGTGATTGACACAGGTGTGTTATAAATAGAGCAGGTACATCCATGTATTAGTATCAGCCTGATGAAACGACTATTTGTTGAGAAACGCGTTGCTGGACGCATGTTTTTATCTGTTTATACTCAATAAATATTTCCTTGAGTATATTACACCTGCCTGATTTCTATTATTATTGCCGCTGGTGCAATTTGGTTACGTTCCTGATTCCCCTTTGGAGGTCTGCTGTGCCGAATTTCCTTCCACTTCATTGGTTCCCCTGCTGGGTCGACTCTGACGCTGCCTGCTGAGTGACGTCTGCCTTAGCGTACCGAGCTTACGCCTGTCTGACGGGCGACTTTTGGTTCCGTCCTGCTTGTCTGGGTACACGTTTGTACCGCCGCTCTTGTGAGTAATACTCTGTGTGGGAGGTCCGCTATTTGTGTTTCCCTCTGTTGTTCAAAACTATACTTGTCCCATGAGGCGCCTCTTCCATCTGTCATCCACAGGTTCCCGATGTTAACATGCCAGTAAACGTTTTAAAATTGAAAATTATGAAGTGTTATTAATAAACCTGCTGCTAGTCGCTTTCACTGCAGTGTAGGCTCAAATATTACTTTAATATTGACAGTATTTTCTTAGTGAAATTCCATTCCCCAGAAATACCTCAGAGTATACATAGATACATATCAGCCTGATACCAGTCGCTACTACTGCATTTAAGGCTGCACTTACATTACATCGGTATTAGCAGTATTTTCTCAGTCAATTCCATTCCTTAGAAAATAATTTACTGCACATACCTCCTTGCAGGTGGGCCCTGCATGCTATCCCCTGTTCTGAAGTTACCTCACTCCTCAGAATGGCCGAGAACAGCAAGTGGATCTTAGTTACGACCGCTAAGATCATAGAAAACTCAAGCAGATTCTTCTTCTAATGCTGCTTGAGAACAAACAACACACTCCGGTGCCGTTTAAAATAAACTTTTGATTGAAGAATAAAAACTAAGTTTAACACACCACAGTCCTCTCACACGTCCTATCTTTAAGTTAGGTGCAAGAGAATGACTGGATATGACGTAGAGGGGAGGAGCTATATAGCAGCTCTGCTTGGGTGATCCTCTTGCACTTCCTGTTAGGGAGGAGTTATAATCCCATAAGTAATGGATGACCCGTGGACTGACTACACTTAACAGGAGAAATACATGTTAAAATCTAAATCCCACATTGTGTTTTTACTAGAAGCAGATAAAGGTTCAATTGCAAATGAAAATCGTGGTTTAAAACTTGTATTTACTAAATTCAGAGACCTGTACATAATGTTTGCTACAAAGTAATTAAAGGGACCGTAAAGTCAAAATTAAACTTATGATTAAGACAAAGCATGCAATTTTAAACAACTTTCCAATGTACTTATATGTTTCCTTTGTTTAAAAGCATACCTAGGTATGCTCAGGAACAGGAATGCAGTATTTGGATCTTGCTACTGATTGGGGCTGCACATATATGCCTTTTTTATTAGTTCACCAGATTTGATCAGCTAATTACCAGTAGTGTATTGCTGCTCCTTCAACAAAGGATGACAAGAGAATGTAGCAAATTTGATAATAGAAGTAAATTGGAATGTTGTTTGTAATTATATGTTCTGTCCGATTTGTGAGGAAAATAAAAAATAAAATTGGGAATCATGTCTCTTTAAAGTAAACCAATTTGTTTTTAATCTTCGCCACTCAACCATAAATCTTGGTTCAGCTGATATTACTTTCCATTATATTTTAATAAAATGTGTGTTTTAATTCACATTCATTATTACTCCCCCCCCCCCCAAATTTTTTTTTACTATTTCTGGTCACGTGCAGTGCGCTGCAAGGTCACGGTTGCACATCTGTAAATTATAGAAACACAAAAGAGGGCGCGCCAATCCTGAGCTACCAGTTGTATATTAGAATTATCATCCACAATAACCGCTTACTAGCTAGCAATCATCAGATAACCTGGTATAACACTATAGCCTTGGACAACTATAACAGAGCACCATTAGAGTTGCCCTCTTCTGCGCTTCTATGTCGTCAGGGTCTTCATTTTCTACTTTGCGAATGAAGAAGCCATATTCTTGTATGCACTGTATTGTGAGACTGCTATCTTAGACTTTTTAGCAATAGACATTGGTGCCCACTTTAGTTCCTCTAAGGAGATGTTTATTAATTGTGTGTGAAAATGTCTGGTGTACACACATACTTCCTCCTTACGTAAAGGGATATGAAACCCAAATTTGTTCTTTCATGATTCAAATAGCACATGCAATTTTAAGCAACTTTCTAATTTACTTCAACTATCAATTTTTCTTTGTTCTCTTGGTATCTTTATTTGAAAAGCAGGGATGTAAGGTTAGGAGCCGGACCTGGGTAGCGCTTGCTGATTGGTGGTCAAATGTAGCCAGCAATCGCTGACAGGGTGCTGATACCAAAAATGGTCCGGCTCCTAAGCTTACACTCCTGCTTTAGCAAGATATTAAGAGAACAAAGAAAAATAGGAGTAAATTAGAAAGTTGGGTTTCATGTCCCTTTAAAGACGCTAAAAGCCTCACTTTTTAAGATTTTTTTTTAAGTTTTAAGACATAAACGCCTTCCCAGTTCGGAACTTAAACCATCAAATTCTCATACATTTTAAAACCCTCATTCCCACTTATCCCCCTCTCCTCAACAACCACCCAAATCCTTTTGCTCGTCTTTTATTCTGTAGCACAGGGAGATGTACGGCTAATTAGAAGTTTGTGCCAATGCTATTGTAGATTAGCAGAGCACAATGATTTGCCTCTGGGGAGAAAAACAACAAAGGATGGGGATAGCCAGTGGGGAAGCAGGAATCAAATGTGGGGTTTTTAGATTGGATTATAATCTGAATGTTCAGATCTATTGCTGGGACAAACAATTATGGTTTAAACCAAATTATTTTTAAATTCAAGTTGAACTTTAGTGTCCCTTTAGGAAATCAGAAAGCAATTTCCGCAAGATAGAAGAGACAATTAGTACAATATACAAGCTCCCTCTTCACTTATGATTGGTTTTATTGTGAGACAGCAGCAGTACATACGTTACATACACCGTAAACAGGAAGAAAAACACTGAAAATAAAACATAAATGTATCCATCAATGACATGACAGCAACAGTTAAATCGGGGGTATAATTTTTCCCTATGAGTAAATTACATTGTAACTTGCAGGATGTGCTGCTCGGCAGCCACAGAGAACTGCTGGTCCTGAGGGGAAACTGTTGCTCACACAATCAGCAGTTGTGTAAATGCTGCTGCTGAATGGGTCAATGACAGTTTTTGCTGGGGTACAGCAGTTCTCTGTGGTTCCTAAGAGGTACTTTAACTGTGTGTTTAACCCATTTGCAGGGGTTAAACACAGAGTCACAGCCACGCTAGAGTTAAAATGAATTAACCATTGCTCACTGGCTGACAGTGACACCCAGCAAATGTATTGCTTAACGGGTACAAGCTACAAAAGCTTAGTGAGTAACCATAGGTTTATAAAAAAATATAACATTTCTTTAAAGTAAAAACAAACAAAAAAAAAACCCACAATCTCAAATTGTTTCATGTCCATATACGAAAAGTCCTCCTTTCTACATAATTTTCTTAAGAAAATTATGTGTAGTTTATTTGCAAAACAAATTTTGCTTCATTGTTACCAACTTGTAAAATGTATGAACAAAACAGCCAAGTCAAAATGAAACATTCATGATTCAGAAAGAACACATCATTTATCAAATTGACTTTGTTCTCTTGGTGTTCTTTGTTAAAAAAGCATACACAGGTAGGCTCAGGAGTGTGCACGTCAAACACTGCTGCCACCCAGTGCTTAAAAACGCATGCACACTCCTTATGGGGATTTAATCACAATCTCGCACTCATTTTAAAGAGACGGTCTACTAGATTTGTTTTTATTGTTTAAAAAGATTGGGCACTAAAGGCGTTATCTTTCTCCAGATTTGCATAATTATATACTTTAGAACCTCTACGTTTGCCCATTTCTAAGCCCCTGCAGGTCGCCTATTATCTCGGTGCTTTTCAAATCTTGCACAGCAGTCAGACAGTGCTAGTTCATTTGTGCCGTATAGATAACATAGTGCTTACTACCATGGAGAATTATAATGCTTATACAAGAACTAGCACTGATTGGCTAAAATGCAAGATTGTAAAAAGCACTGAGATAAAGGGCAGTTTGCAAGGTCTTAGATACAGGCAATTATAGAGGTAAAAATATATTAATATAACTGTGTTGGTTATGCAAAACTGGGTAATAAACGGGATTAATGACTAAGAAAATGGCGATTGCCAGGGCTTAGCAATTACTTTACTGGTTGATTCATTTTGTTCATTGATCTTATGGCTGTCACATGATAAATAGTACAGGGAAATGAAAGAAAACTTTAAATTTGAATTTCAAACAGTAGATTTTCTTTCTGACAGTGTTATTGCACTGTATTTTTATTATACATTTATTATGTAATTCTACCGTAAGCGTATAAACAATAATGCTCACTACAGACTCCTAATGTCAGAGCAGTTTAAAGGACCACTAAACACTGTAGAATAGCATAATCAAAAATGCATAATAAGTTGTTTTTCTTCCTTCCAACTGCATCATGTGACAGCCATCATCCAATCACCACTGAATCAAGTGACAGCCATCGGCCAATCACAAGATGCATATACATATTTTCTGTGCATTTTGCACATGCTCAGTAGGAACTGGTGCATCAACATCTGCATATAAAAAGATTGTGCATATTTAGATAATAGATGTGAATTGTAACGTTGTTTAAAATCATGTGCTCTTTCTGAATAATGAAGGTTTCATTTTTACTTCAATGGCCCTTTAAATACATAAATTAAGCTGCTTTTTCATATCTAGTTAGAGATTTCTCTATGTATACAAAACTATATATAACTAATGTGACCACTGGGCTTCTGCAAACATATAAATAATATAGGCGCTGGCAGATGTACTTACAGCGTGTGGTTTTGGTGCTCCATGCAACTTGATCATGTGGTTTTGCAGATGTTTCTTCTGCATAAATTGCTGAGGACAGGATGCGCACTGAAAACAAAAATGTGTATTACATTTATAATTTACGTTAAAAAGGGACATAAAATGGTACAAACTTTTATAGCAATGTACTGCATTTTAAAAAAGAAGCAGAAAAAGTAATAAAGCAAACTTAAAGGGACACTGAACCCAAATTTTTTCTTTTGCGATTCAGATAGAGCAGGCAATTTTAGGCAACTTTGTAATTTACTCCTATTATCAATTTTTCTTCGTTCTCTTGCTACCTTTATTTAAAAAGAAGGCCTCTAAGTTTTTTTTTTATTCAGAACTTTGGACAGCACTTTTTTATTGGTGGATGAATTGATCCACCAATCAGCAAGAACAACCTAGGTTGATCACAAAAAATGGGCTTGCATTTCAAATAAAGATACCAAGAGAATGAAGAAAATTTGATAATAGGAGTAAATTAGAAAGTTGCTTAAAATTGTATGCTCTATCTGAATGATGAAAGAAAAAATTTGGGTTCAGTGTCCCTTTAATACATAAAAGTGAAATACCTAATTTTAAAATTCGTTCCCTTTACTCTTAATCATTTAAAGGGATAGTGTACCCTAAATTTTTATCCCCCTTAATTTGTTCCCAATGATCCATTTTACCTGCTGGAGTGTATTAAATTGTTTACTAATAGCGATTTTACCTTTATTTAGGGATATGAAGTAGCTGAATCTGACTGTAGTATCTCTTGCTATACTGAAAGTATACGGAAACCCAATTTTTTTTCTTTCATGATTCAGATAGAACATACAATTTTAAACAACTTTCCTCTTTTACTTCTATTATCTAATTCGCTTCATTATTTAGGTATCGTTTGTTGATAAGCATAGCTAGGTAGGTTCAGCATCTGGGTGCTATTTGCTGAAAAGAAAATATATTTTTCCTCAGCTGCTCATTAAAGTAATAATATATATCAACAACTGTAATTCAAAAAATCTCTGCATACAAAATAATTATTTTATAAAACACTTTAAACTAATTCTTGTAAGCCAAATTTGTATTGTTTTGCAGTCCAAGGACATACTCCTTAAGACACTCTCAAATGGGTTTATCTTCTCTTTTTTAGCTGTGGCCAGATAGGCACAGATATAAAATGTGCTCCACATCAAATCAAGCAATCATTATGTATCATGCTCCAGGGGAGGGCTGTGGGGACACACACACACACAATTTTTGGATAAATTACAGCAAACCCTGGTCTGAAAGTCTGAGTTTAATGTCCCTTAAAGGGACATTAAACACTAAATAAATTCTAGATACAATGACGCATACAAAGAAAAGATTATTCTGAGAAGAACATGTAGATGTATTTTTTAAAGTTTCATTAGTTGTTTAACCCCTTAACGACCAACGATGTATGGGGTACGTCCTGCAAAAAAATGCAGTTAACGACCAAGGACGTACCCCGTACGTCGTTGGTCTTTGAAAGCGGTGGAAGCGATCCTGATCGCTTCCAGCCGCTTTCATGTTATTGCAGTGATGCCTCGATATTGAGGCATCCTGCAATAACAGTTTTGAGCAGTCCGATGCAGAGCGCGCCACTCTGTGGCCCTCTCTGCATCGGCCATCGATGGCCGTGTTCGTTGAATCCTATCAGCCAATCGGAATTAAGGTAGGAAAAATCCTATTGGCTGATGCAATCAGCCAATAGGATTGACCTTGCATTCTATTGGCTGTTCCAATCAGCTAATAGAATGCGAGCTCAATCCTATTGGCTAATTGGATCAGCCAATAGGATTGAACTTCAATCCTATTGGCTGATTGCTTCAGCCAATAGGATTTTTCCTACCTTAATTCCGATTGGCTGATAGGATTCTATCAGCCAATCGGAATTGAAGGGACGCCATCATGGATGACGTCACTTAAAGGAACCTTCATTCTTCAGTCGCCGTCGGATGGAAGAGGATGCTCCGCGTCGGATGTGTTCAAGACGGACCCGCTCTGCTCCGGATGGAAGAATATAGAAGATGCCGTCTGGATGAAAACTTCTGCCGGTCTGGAGGTCCTCTTCTCACAGGATCAGATGAAGACTTCTGCCCCTCTGGACGTCCACTTGTGCCCGGCTGAGTGAAGACGACTCAAGGTAGAGTGATCTTCAAGGGGGTAGTGTTAGGTTTTCTTAAGGGGGGATTAGGTGGGTTTTAGAGTAGGGTTGGGTGTGTGGGTAGTGGGTTTTAATGTTGGGGGGGTATTGTCTTTTTTTTTTACAGGTAAAAGAGTTGATTACTTTGAGGCAATGCCCCGCAAAAGGCCCTTTTAAGGGCTATTTGTAATTTAGTATAGGGTAGGGAATTTTATTATTTTGGGGGGCTTTTTTTTTTTATTAGAGGGATTAGATTAGGTGTAATTAGTTTAAAAAAAATTTAATTATTTTTTTTATTTTCTGTAATTTAGTGTTTGTTTGTTTTTTGTACTTTAGTTTATTTAATTTAATTGTAGGTAATTTATTTAATTAATTTAATTATAGTGTAGTGTTAGGTGTTAGTGTAACTTAGGTTAGGATTTATTTTACAGGTAAATTTATCTTTATTTTAACTAGGAAGTTATTAAATAGTTAATAACTATTTACTAACTAGTCTACCTAGTTAAAATAAATACAAAGTTGCCTGTAAAATAAAAATAAACCCTAAGCTAGATACAATGTAACTATTAGTTATATTGTAGCTAACTTAGGGTTTATTTTACAGGTAAGTACTTAGTTTTAAATAGGAATCATTTATTTAATAGTAGTAAATTTATTTCGCTTTATTTAAATTATATTTAAGTTAGGGGGTGTTAGGGTTAGACTTAGGTTTAGGGGTTAATAAATTTAATATAGTAGCGGCGACGTTGGGGGAGGCAGATTAGGGGTTAATAAATGTAGTTAGGTGTCGGCGATGTTAGGGACGGCAGATTAGGGGTTAATAAAATTTAACTAGTGTTTGCAAGGCGGGAGTGCGGCGGTTTAGGGGTTAATACATTTATTAAAATGGCGGCGATGTCCAGTCGGCAGATTAGGGGTTAAACATTTTAGTTAAGTGTTTCCGATGTGTGGGGGGGGCTCGGTTTAGGGGTTAATAGGTAATTTATGGGTGTTAGTGTACTTTTTATCACTTTAGTTAAGAGCTTTATGTTACGGCGTTAGCCCATAAAACTCTTAACTACTGACTTTTTTTCTTCATGTTTCTCATTCAAATTTGCCTAAACAATAAACATACCTTATAAGGCATATCTCCTGTGTGCGTAACCATATGAAGTCTTAATTCCAGTCTTCTCTTAAAAACTTCATTGCACAATGTGCAAGTAAAAACCTGCAATAGAAGTAAAGAAATTAATACTTAAGACACTGAACCCAAATTTTTTCTTTCATGATTCAGAAAGAGCATACAATTTTAAGCAACTTTCTAATTTACTTCTATTATCAATTTTTCTTAATTCTCTTGATATCTTTATTTGAAAAGCAAGAATGTAAGTTTAGAAGCCGGCCCATTTTTGGTTCATAACCTGGGTTGTCCTTGCTGATTGGATAGCACCAATAAACAAATGCTCTCCAGTGTTCTGAACTCCTTAGCTTATATGCCTTCTTTTTCAAATAAAGAAAGAAAGAGAACGAAGACAATTTGATAATAGGAGTAAATTAGAAAGTTGCTAACAATTGCATGCTCTATCTAAATCATGAAAGAAAAAAAAAATGGGTTCAGTGTCCCTTTAAAATTAAACGGATCTAGCAAATTGTTTTTTAAAAATGTCAGCACCAGGACCATTAAAGGGACAGTCTACACCAGAATTTTTATCGTTTAAAAGGATAGATAATCCCTGTATTACCCATTCCCCAATTTTGCATAACCAACATAGTTATAGAAATATACATTTTACCT
Source organism: Bombina bombina (assembly GCF_027579735.1). Classification (NCBI taxonomy): domain Eukaryota; kingdom Metazoa; phylum Chordata; class Amphibia; order Anura; family Bombinatoridae; genus Bombina; species Bombina bombina. The sequence goes on from NC_069506.1 coordinate 57,116,846, forward strand.
CTGTAATTACCTTGTATCTAAGTCTCTGCAGACTGCACCCTTATCTCAGTTCTTTTGACAGACTTGCATTTTAGCCAATCAGTCCTAGGTAACTTTACTTGTGTGAGCTCAATGTTATCTATATGGCACACATGAACTAATGCCATCTAGTGGTGAAAAAAATGTCAAAATGCATTCAGATGAGAAGTGGCCTTCAAAAGGCTTACAAATTAGCATATGAGCCTACCTAGGTTTAGCTTTCAACTAAGAATACCAAGAAAACAAAGCAAAATTGGTGATAAAAGTAAATTGGAAAGTTGTTTAAAAGTAAATGCCCTATTTGAATCATGAAAGTTTATTTTGGACTAGACTGTCACTTTAAATATAGTAGAATTGCATAACCAACACGTGCAAAATAAAAAGACAAACACAATAGCACAAAATGCTATTCTGAATATTAAAATGAGAAGATTTTTTTTTCTGACAAATTTCAAAATTATTTTTAAACTGCTGGCCCACTTTATCATGTGACAGCCATCAACCAATCACAGACTCATATGCATACATTGAACTCTGGCACATGCTCAGTAGTAGCTGGTGCCTCAGAAAGTGTGCATATATAAAGACTGTGCAATTTGATCATTGAAGTACATTGGAAAGTTGTTGAAAATTGCAGGTTCTATCTTGCTCAAGAGTTGAATTTTTACTTTAGTGTCCCTTTAAAAAAAAAAAAAAAAAAAAAAAAGGATTTTATACAACATTTATAAAAACTTTGCTCAACCTTACTTCCCAAAATCACCACAAATATATATCAAATTAAGTAATCAATCAGAATAATTGTTTGCATGGGCATTAATGAAAGGATATACATACCAGAACAATATGTTTATTCTGAGTTCAAGATATTAAGATATTATGATATCTACATTAGTTTTACTAACAGGGGTGGAACAATTATGAAAGCACAGTCTGCTGAATATAGTTATAGGTTTAATGCATCGCTATTAAAGTCCTTCAATGGCTCATTAAAAGTAACATCAAACTGCTGGGCACCACTACAATAGCAAAGTTACTGCTCCCCATACTATTGTTTTACTTCACGCGCCAGCAGACCTCTGTTCTGATTTTATCCCCTTACTGGTCAAGTTCCACATCTTCATAATGGGCTCCGCCATCTTGGATCTTAAAGGACCACTCAATGCATTGAAATTACATAATAAAAAGACAATGTTCCAACACCTACTCTGAATTTCAAATAAGCAGTAGATTGTTTGCTGACAAATTTATTTTTTCTTATTTTCCGGCCCCCTGTATCATGTGACAAACATCAGCCAATCACAGACCCTGTGAGCTTGTGCATATGCTCAGTAGGATCTTGTTCCTTAGCAAGTGCGTGTATAAAATGACTGTGCAAAAGTTGATAATGGAAGCAAATTGGAAAGTAACTTAAAACTGCATGCTCTTTTGGAATCATAAACGTTTATTTTAACTTGAGTGTCTCTTTAAAGGGATAGTCTACATCAGAATTGTATTGTTTAAAAAGATAGATAATCCCTTTATTACCCATTCATGGCTATATTAATATACTTTTTACCTCTGATTACCTTGCATCTAAGCCTCTGCAGACTGCCCCCTTTTCTTAGTTGACAGGCTTGCATGTAAGCCAATCAGTGCTGACTCATAAGTAACGCCACAGGAGTGAGTACGTTATCTAATATGACACACATGAACTAGCATTGTCTAGCCGTAAAAACAGTCAACATGCGTTGAGATAAAAAGCAGCCTCCAAGGGCTTAGAAATTAGCACATGAGCCTACGTAGGTTTAGCTTTCAACAAGGAATACCATGAGAACAAAGCAAATTGCCCTTTTAACTATTCTCACACACTGTGACAGAAGCAGCGCGCATTCAAAGATCATGGACGTTGTCAACTTTGACAGCTGCATTGTGAATTTAGGAAAAGTTTTACATTTGTGCAGCGGTCGCTTTGCTTTATAATTATTTGTGTCCTTTGTATGTGTTATGCAACTTTTAAACTAGGTATAAAAACTCTAAAAATGTAAACCTCCCCCTCTGTATTGTGTGCGCTAAACTGGTGTGAAAAAACTGCCAACATCAGTGATCTGTGAATGTTAACTAGACGTGTGCATTCGGATCATTAATTCCTAATGAATCTGAATGTGGAAGAACGCAACCGCTCGTGGCTCTCTCTCTTTTCGGAGCCGGATTTATGAAAGTTCAACACACTAAGATCTGGATTTGCACAGATATTTGTATCTTGCACTTTTTGTCTAATAAATCTAATGCCACAAACTGCAGCCATACAAATTTTTGCACATCCCTAAATGATATTCTTTATTGTCCGTTTTTATATGAAAGCGAAGAAATGCCACTGAAAGAAAGCAGCGCAAACATCTTAAAAATCCAATTTGGTGGCATTTCTTGGCTGTCATGAAAAAGTTGAAAAATCCCGATAAGCAGTGTAGTCAGAATTAAACTTTCATGACTCAGATAGGGCGTGCAATTTTAAACAACTTTCCAATTCACTTTTATCATCAAATTTGCTTTGTTCTTTTTGTATTCTTTGTGGAAAGCTAAACCAAGGTAGGCTCATACGCTAATTTCTAAGCCATTGAACTGCCTCTTATCTCAGTGCATTTTGAGAGTTCTTGACAGACACTGCTAGTTCATGTGTGTCATATAGATAACATTGCGCTCACTCCGGTGGAGTTATTTAAGAGTCAGCACTGATTGGCTAAAATGCAAGTCTGTCAAAAGAACTGAAATAAGGGGGCAGTCTGCAGAGGCTTAGATACACGGTAATCACAGAGGTAAAAACATAATTTATGCTTACCTGATAAATTCCTTTCTTCTGTTGTGTGATCAGTCCACGGGTCATCATTACTTCTGGGATATAACTCCTCCCCAACAGGAAATGCAAGAGGATTCACCCAGCAGAGCTGCATATAGCTCCTCCCCTCTACGTCAGTCCCAGTCATTCGACCAAGAATCAACGAGAAAGGAGTAACCAAGGGTGAAGTGGTGACTGGAGTATAATTTAAAAGATATTTACCTGCCTTAAAACAGGGCGGGCCGTGGACTGATCACACAACAGAAGAAAGGAATTTATCAGGTAAGCATAAATTATGTTTTCTTCTGTTATGTGTGATCAGTCCACGGGTCATCATTACTTCTGGGATACCAATACCAAAGCAAAAGTACACGGATGACGGGAGGGATAGGCAGGCTCATTATACAGAAGGAACCACTGCCTGAAGAACCTTTCTCCCAAAAATAGCCTCCGAAGAAGCAAAAGTGTCAAATTTGTAAAATTTGGAAAAAGTATGAAGCGAAGACCAAGTTGCAGCCTTGCAAATCTGTTCAACAGAGGCCTCATTCTTAAAGGCCCAAGTGGAAGCCACAGCTCTAGTGGAGTGAGCTGTAATTCTTTCAGGAGGCTGCTGTCCAGCAGTCTCATAGGCTAAACGTATTATGCTACGAAGCCAAAAAGAGAGAGAGGTAGCAGAAGCTTTTTGACCTCTCCTCTGTCCAGAATAAACGACAAACAGGGAAGAAGTTTGGCGAAAATCTTTAGTTGCCTGCAAGTAGAACTTGAGGGCACGAACTACATCCAGATTGTGTAGAAGACGTTCCTTCTTTGAAGAAGGATTTGGACACAAGGATGGAACAACAATCTCTTGATTGATATTCCTGTTAGTGACTACCTTAGGTAAGAACCCAGGTTTAGTACGCAGAACTACCTTGTCTGAGTGAAAAATCAGATAAGGAGAATCACAATGTAAGGCTGATAACTCAGAGACTCTTCGAGCCGAGGAAATAGCCATTAAAAACAGAACTTTCCAAGATAACAATTTTATATCAATGGAATGAAGGGGTTCAAACGGAACACCCTGTAAAACGTTAAGAACTAAGTTTAAACTCCATGGCGGAGCAACAGCTTTAAACACAGGCTTGATCCTAGCTAAAGCCTGACAAAAGGCCTGGACGTCTGGATTTTCTGACAGACGCCTGTGTAACAAGATGGACAGAGCTGAAATCTGTCCCTTTAATGAACTAGCTGATAGACCCTTTTCTAAACCTTCTTGTAGAAAGGACAATATCCTAGCGATCCTAACCTTACTCCAAGAGTAACCTTTGGATTCGCACCAGTATAGGTATTTACGCCATATTTTATGGTAAATCCTTCTGGTAACAGGCTTCCTAGCCTGTATCAGGGTATCAATAACCGACTCAGAAAAACCACGTTTTGACAAAATCAAGCGTTCAATTTCCAAGCAGTCAGCTTCAGAGAAGTTAGATTTTGATGTTTGAATGGACCCTGTATCAGAAGGTCCTGTCTTAGAGGTAGAGACCAAGGCGGACAGGATGACATGTCCACTAGATCTGCATACCAAGTCCTGCGTGGCCATGCAGGCGCTATTAGAATCACTGATGCTCTCTCCTGTTTGATTTTGGCAATCAATCGAGGAAGCAGCGGGAAGGGTGGGAACACATAAGCCATCCCGAAGTTCCAAGGTGCTGTCAAAGCATCTATCAGAACCGCTCCCGGATCCCTGGATCTGGACCCGTAGAGAGGAAGTTTGGCGTTCTGGCGAGACGCCATGAGATCTATCTCTGGTTTGCCCCAACGTCGAAGTATTTGGGCAAAGACCTCCGGATGAAGTTCCCACTCCCCCGGATGAAAAGTCTGGCGACTCAAGAAATCCGCCTCCCAGTTCTCCACTCCCGGGATGTGGATTGCTGATAGGTGGCAAGAGTGAGACTCTGCCCAGCGAATTATCTTTGATACTTCCATCATTGCTAGGGAGCTTCTTGTCCCTCCCTGATGGTTGATGTAAGCTACAGTCGTGATGTTGTCCGACTGAAACCTGATGAACCCCCGAGTTGTTAATTGGGGCCAAGCCAGAAGGGCATTGAGAACTGCTCTCAATTCCAGGATGTTTATTGGAAGGAGACTCTCCTCCTGATTCCATAGTCCCTGAGCCTTCAGAGAATTCCAGACAGCGCCCCAACCTAGTAGGCTGGCGTCTGTTGTTACAATTGTCCAGTCTGGCCTGCTGAATGGCATCCCCCTGGACAGGTGTGGCCGATAAAGCCACCATAGAAGAGAATTTCTGGTCTCTTGATTCAGATTCAGAGTAGGGGACAAGTCTGAGTAATCCCCATTCCACTGACTTAGCATGCACAACTGCAGCGGTCTGAGGTGTAGGCGTGCAAAAGGTACTATGTCCATTGCCGCTACCATTAAGCCGATCACCTCCATGCATTGAGCTACTGACGGGTGTTGAATGGAATGAAGGACACGGCATGCATTTTGAAGTTTTGTTAACCTGTCTTCTGTCAGGTAAATCTTCATTTCTACAGAATCTATAAGAGTCCCCAAGAATGGAACTCTTGTGAGAGGAAAAAGAGAACTCTTCTTTTCGTTCACTTTCCATCCATGCGACCTTAGAAATGCCAGAACTAACTCTGTATGAGACTTGGCAGTTTGAAAGCTTGAAGCTTGTATTAGAATGTCGTCTAGGTACGGAGCTACCGAAATCCCTCGCGGTCTTAGTACCGCCAAAAGGGCACCCAGAACCTTTGTGAAGATTCTTGGAGCCGTAGCCAATCCGAATGGAAGAGCTACAAACTGGTAGTGCCTGTCTAAGAAGGCAAACCTTAGATACCGGTGATGATCTTTGTGAATCGGTATGTGAAGGTAAGCATCTTTTAAATCCACTGTGGTCATGTACTGACCCTTTTGGATCATGGGTAAGATTGTCCGAATAGTTTCCATTTTGAACGATGGAACTCTTAGGAATTTGTTTAGAATCTTTAAATCTAAGATTGGCCTGAAAGTTCCCTCTTTTTTGGGAACCACAAACAGGTTTGAGTAGAACCCTTGTCCTTGTTCCGACCGCGGAACCGGATGGATCACTCCCATTAATAACAGATCTTGTACACAGCGTAGAAACGCTTCTTTCTTTATCTGGTTTGTTGACAACCTTGACAGATGAAATCTCCCTCTTGGGGGAGATAATTTGAAGTCTAGAAGGTATCCCTGAGATATGATCTCTAGCGCCCAGGGATCCTGAACATCTCTTGCCCAGGCCTGGGCGAAGAGAGAAAGTCTGCCCCCCACTAGATCCGGTCCCGGATCGGGGGCTCTCGGTTCATGCTGTCTTTGGGGCAGCAGCAGGTTTCCTGGCCTGCTTGCTCTTGTTCCAGGACTGGTTAGGCTTCCAGCCTTGCCTGTAACGAGCAACAGCTCCCTCCTGTTTTGGTGCAGTGGAGGTTGATGCTGCTCCTGTTTTGAAATTCCGAAAGGGACGAAAATTAGACTGTCTAGCCTTAGCTTTGGCTTTGTCTTGAGGTAGGGCGTGGCCCTTACCTCCTGTAATGTCAGCGATAATTTCTTTCAAACCGGGCCCAAATAAAGACTGCCCCTTGAAAGGTATATTAAGTAATTTGGACTTAGAAGTAACATCAGCTGACCAGGATTTTAGCCACAGCGCCCTACGTGCCTGTATGGCGAATCCTGAGTTCTTAGCCGTAAGTTTGGTTAAATGTACTACGGCCTCCGAAATGAATGAATTAGCTAGTTTAAGGACTCTAAGCCTGTCCGTAATGTCGTCTAGCGTAGATGAACTAAGGTTCTCTTCCAGAGACTCAATCCAAAATGCTGCCGCAGCCGTAATCGGCGCGATACATGCAAGGTGTTGCAATATAAAACCTTGTTGAACAAACATTTTCTTAAGGTAACCCTCTAATTTTTTATCCATTGGATCTGAAAAAGCACAGCTATCCTCCACCGGGATAGTGGTACGCTTAGCTAAAGTAGAAACTGCTCCCTCCACCTTAGGGACCGTTTGCCATAAGTCCCGAGTGGTGGTGTCTATTGGAAACATCTTTCTAAATATTGGAGGGGGTGAGAACGGCACACCGGGTCTATCCCACTCCTTAGTAACAATTTCAGTTAGTCTCTTAGGTATAGGAAAAACGTCAGTACTCGCCGGTACCGCAAAGTATTTATCCAACCTACACAGTTTCTCTGGTATTGCAACGGTGTTACAATCATTGAGAGCTGCTAAGACCTCCCCTAGTAATACACGGAGGTTCTCCAATTTAAATTTAAAATTTGAAATATCTGAATCCAATCTGTTTGGATCAGAACCGTCACCTACAGAATGAAGCTCTCCGTCCTCATGCTCTGCAAGCTGTGACGCAGTATCAGACATGGCCCTAGTATTGTCAGCGCACTCTGTTCTCACCCCAGAGTGATCACGCTTGCCTCTTAGTTCTGGTAATTTAGACAAAACTTCAGTCATAACAGTAGCCATATCTTGTAATGTTATCTGTAATGGCCGCCCAGATGTACTAGGCGCCATAATATCACGCACCTCCCGGGCGGGAGATGCAGGTACTGCCGCGTGAGGCGAGTTAGTCGGCATAACTCTTCCCTCGCTGTTTGGTGAAATTTGTTCAAATTGTACAGATTGACTTTTATTTAAAGTAGCATCAATACAGTTAGTACATAAATTTCTATTGGGCTCCACCTTGGCATTGGAACAAATGACACAGATATCTTCCTCTGAGTCAGACATGTTTAACACACTAGCAATAAACTTGCAACTTGGTTATAATCTTTTTTAGCAAAAACGTACTGTGCCTCAAAGAGGTACTAAACGATTAAATGACAGTTGAAATAATGAACTGAAAAATAGTTATAGCATCAAACTTTAAACAACACAACTTTTAGCAAAGGTTTGTTCCCATTAGAAAAATAACAATAATTAAATTTGACATAAAAATTACAGAGCAACGTTTTTATTCACAGTCAATATAAAATTCTCACAGCTCTGCTGAGAGAATCTACCTCCCTCTAAAGAAGTTTGAAGACCCCTGAGATCTGTCAGAGATGAACCGGATCCTGCAGGAAATATAAGAGTAACTGACTGGAATTTTTTGATGCGTAGCAAAGAGCGCCAAAAACGGCCCCTCCCCCTCACACACAGCAGTGAAGAGAAACGAAACTGTCATAATTAACACCAAACAACTGCCAAGTGGAAAATAATGCCCAAATATTTATTCACTCAGTACCTCAGAAATGTAAACGATTCTACATTCCAGCAAAAACGTTTAACATGATAAATACTTATTAAAAAGATTAGTGACTTTTAACAGAGTAGTTCCGGTGAAATACCATCCCCAGAATACTGAAGTGTATACATACATGTCATTATAACGGTATGGCAGGATTTTCTCATCAATTCCATTCAGAAAATAAAAACTGCTACATACCTCAATGCAGATTCATCTGCCCGCTGTCCCCTGATCTGAAGCTTTTACCTCCCTCAGATGGCCGAGAACAGCAATATGATCTTAACTACTCCGGTTAAAATCATAGTAAAAAACTCTGGTAGATTCTTCCTCAAACTCTGCCAGAGAAGTAATAACACGCTCCGGTGCTATTGTAAAATAACAAACTTTTGATTGAAGTCATAAAAACTAAGTATAATCACCATAGTCCTCTCACACATCCTATCTAGTCGTTGGGTGCAAGAGAATGACTGGGACTGACGTAGAGGGGAGGAGCTATATGCAGCTCTGCTGGGTGAATCCTCTTGCATTTCCTGTTGGGGAGGAGTTATATCCCAGAAGTAATGATGACCCGTGGACTGATCACACATAACAGAAGAAAAGTGTATTAATATAACTGTGTTGGTTGTGCAAAACTGGGGAATGAGCAATGAAGGGATTAGCTATATTTTTAAACAGTACAAATTGTGGAGTAGACTGTCCCTTTAATATTATATTGGAATCTTTACACTTGTATAAATCATATGAAACTCACCTGCTCAGTCCGGGTCATACAGTTTCGGGCCTCATGCTCTAATAAATTTTCTTTTCTGAAGTAACTTTTACCACATTTGGAGCATTCAAACGGTTTTTCTCCAGTGTGCTTTCTGTTAAGGAATGATAAACAAAATACTTTCACAATATAAATAAAGATGTCTCAAATTAACTATAGGAAATTAATGTAAAAGTACATAAATCTGCAATAAGAAAAGGCTCTGTTGCTTGCTTACAATTATGGTTAACCCCTACAAAAGGAGCAGCAATGAACTGTGGATCTTGAGCTTAACATGGCCAGAGCTATCTTTAACTCTCTGTGTTTGCAGGAGTTAAAGACAAAGTAGCAGGCTATCAACAGCGCAATAAAACAGCATTATCCAATTCCAGCCCTCTGGGCACACTAACGGGCTAGATTACCTTGGGTCGGAGCAGGTTAATTATGTTACTGATCAGCTGACTTTCACCTGTGCTCTAGTTCAGATATCCTAAAAATCTGGCTTGTTAGTGTGCCCTGGACTGGAATTTAGAAAAACCACAATAAAAAAAAAAATGCTCTAATGCATTACAGGATTTTATGTCACTTTAACAAACACTAAATTTAATAAAAAAATTTTTAAAGAGCTTTTTTCTAAATGGGAGAAAGACCACATAGGTGATTTTTACTCTCCATCAATGTCATGCAGTGCTTAGAATGCTTTTTTTTTTTACCTATTGTGCACTTTCAGGTAGTATTTACTGAGAAACTTTTTGTGACACGTGGGACATTCTACTGTCATGTTGGATGTCGTGTTCTCCAGATTTTCACACTCAATCGTGACAGTTTCTGCTTGGTCTTCTAGAGGAACAATCTTCTTCACTGCAAACGATTTCCGTTTTGACGTCTGGATTTTCTTCTCAGGGATATATTCCACATCTATCTCTCCATGAATGTAGTCAGCACCCTCTGTCATAACATCCTGAATCTGGTCGACCTCCAAATCCCACTATAATGTAAGAGAGACTTAATAAAATACCGTAATAATTAATCACCATTATTTCACAAAATCTTTTTTTTTAAAACTATACTAAAATCCAGATCTATACGGAAACAAAGACAGTGAAAAATAAATAGGCTAAACAGATGTACTGGACCAGGACTCTGAAAAATGTTATTTAGGATTAGTCTGATGCTGTATATATGTTTCAAGTACTAATATATTTCAAACCATTCTCTGATAGTATTGGTTGCCTAATCCAAATCACTGATAAAGTAACAATTTATATGAATGTGTCTTTAATATACTCTTGAATCGTATTAGAGCAATCAATGGTTAATTCCCCTGGGCAAAGGTATAAATTGTGAAAAATCGATCAAATGCTCATCAAATCGATTATGCCTGAGGAAGCCCTGTGAAATGCTAACAAGGGGTGAAACGCGTGTAGCAGTTTCATACACGTCTAATGCCGGTCATCACGCTGTCAGGGACTACAGTGTGGTAAATACATATTGGCGCCTCATCCCTCCCTATGTTCGCAGTGTACATATTTTGTATTGAGCATGAAGCGGCATATTTCAGGGGTTGAAGAACGCCTAATTACTCTGGAAGTGGCAGAAATATGCTGATTGTATCGTTCTACTCACGGCCCGAGTCTTGGTGAATAGGTGAGAAGTGTTCCGCTCACGGCCCAAGTTCGGGTGAATAAAGTGAGAAGTGGATATTACTACACTTGATACCGCATGTCAGCTGGAGGTGGCGAGTGACTTATCCCTAGATACAGGTCCAGTGAGCCTGATATCTAGGTGGAACGCTATAGATATTGCCTTACACTCAATTACTCATAGGAAGGAGGGGTGACGTTGTGCTGGATTTTCCTGATGCACACTCTGAACATTTCTCTGTTACATACAGACAGCCTGTGATAACTTGATACTTTATTTCAATTTTCATGACACTTTCTGGATACAATGTTCCCAATTGCATAATGATGGACACATTTATACTGCAAAGATTATTGCGGCTGTGACTATAGGGGACTTTGCACCTTTTTGAGATGCGCTCTTTTTGGTTTGCAGGTTGTATTATTTAGCAGGAATTCCTGTTCTAGGCTCCTCTAATTATTTACACCAATTGGTTCAATTTGATTTTGATTTTCTTTGCTCTAATAAATTATTTGATTTATTGCATTTACAGTGTGTGTCTTTGGAGATAGAGATACTCTTGCGCTTCTTTTTACTTTCGGCTTAAAGGGACAGTCAACCCAAAAATTACTATTACTCATTTAGATTAGTTAATTAACGATTTTTACAGCCAACTGTAGCCCAATTTTCATCTAAATAAACTTTGCCAGTAAATACACTTACTAGTTCTCATCTGGCTGTTGTGAAATGGCCACCTGACCCCTCCTTCTCTGACGTCTGTCAAAGCTTCCACTACAGGATCCTGTCGATCCTGCGCATTCCTATGTCTCCCGCATGCGCAATGAGTCGTTTTCATCAAGAGGTTAATGATGTATTTGTGACCAGCAGTCACAGATACTTTGTAGGCAAACCTGCTGTTGGAACCTAAGTTTCTGCTTTGCTTTTCACAAGTGTAGAGCTTTGTGCCTTCTCACAGACCCCCCTCTGATCTCTGCCTCCCACCTCTGTGCGCTGTACCCTTGCCAAGTGGCATTTATTGCAGCAAATTGCTATAGCTGGTATCAGCTCCCACAGCACTACGATGATTAAAAGTAGCGCCTGTGATTTCCCGGCTAATTGCATCGATCAGATAGAGGGGGAAAGGCTGTACAAGCCACCGTCACCAAAAAGTAAAGTGTAAGTCCGTAGCGCTGAATAAATTATATTTCCTAGCTTGCAGATTGTGACAGCGACCTGTCAATGCGCTGTTTCCTTACTTCAAATGCCCTCTTGATCTTTATTTAGCTGTATTAGATTTAGATTGGAATAAAGCAACCTCATTAATTATCTCTTCTATATATTTAGCGCTACAGACTTGCACTTTACTTTTTAGTGATGTTGACTCGCACAGACTTTCTCCCTCTATCTAATCGATGCAATCAGCCGGGAAATCACAGACGCTACTTTTAATCACCGTAGTGCTGTGGGAGCGGATACTAGCTATAGCAATTTGCTGCAATAAATGCCACTTAGGAAGGGTACAGCGCACAGAGGTGGGAGGCAGAGATCAGAGGGGGGTCTGTGAGAAGGCACAAAGCTCTACACTTGTGAAAAGCAAAAGCAGAAACTTAGGTTCCAACAGCAGGTGGGAATCTCTGAGTTTGCCTAGAAAGCATCGGTGCAATATGATCTGCTGGACTGCTGGTCACAAATACATCATTATCCTCTTGACGAAAATGGCGCATTGCGCATGCGGGACACATAGGAACACGCACGATTGACAGGATCCTATAGTGGAAGCTTTGGGAGACGTCAGAGAAGGAGGGGTCAGACGGCCATTTCAAATGAGAACTAGTAAGTGTATTTACTGGCAAAGTTTATTTAGATGAAAATTGGGCTACAGTTGGCTGTAAAAATTGTTAATTAACTAATCTAAATAAGTAATAGTAATTTTTGGGTTGACTGTCCCTTTAATATAGGGTTGCTGCGTAAGGTTTACTAGTATCTTTCTTTAAGTATATTAATATTTTTCTAAACCTCCGTGCACCTTGGTTTCCACAGTGTATTTTGGTTTTGTGGGACCATGTCCATATATATATATATATATATATATATATATATATATATATATATATATATATATATATATATATATATATATATATATATATATATATATATATATATATATATATATATATATATATATATATATATATATATATATATATATATATATATATATATATATATATATATATTATACACATACACACAGTAGCACATACACACAGTAGCCCTCAGTTTACGCCGGGGTTAGGTTCCAGAAGGAATGGTTGTAAATCGAAACCATTGTAAATTGAAACCCAGTTAATAATGTAAGTCAATGGGAAGTGAGGGAGATAGGTTCCAGGCCCCTCTCAAAATTGTCATAAGTAACATCTAATACATTATTTTTAAAGCTTTGAAATGAAGACTTTAAATGCTAAACAGCATTATAAACCTAATAAAATAATCACACAACACAGAATATATAATTAAACTAAGTTAAATTAACAAAAACATTTGCTAAACAGCATTATAAACCTAATAAAATAATCACACAACACAGACTTCACTTGCATTTTTCTGCAAACAGTACTTTCTATGCATTCCAATCTGGACTGATTTATAGACAGGAAGATCTTGTTCCTTTGAAATCTGCTTGATAGCTCAGGTCGGGCCACGTGTGTGTGTGTGTATATGTATGTATGTATGTATGTGTATATATATATATATATATATATATATATATATATATATATATATATATATATATATACACATACATATATATATACACACACACACACATACATACACTTGTCACTGTGATCACTTATTTTACACTATTGAAACACATTACGTTGTTTGTTTATGATGTTGCCAAGGACACCTTGGGGGTGTGAGGTCTCATGTGATACGCTGAACCACATGTGCAGGGGTCACCATGTGTTTGCAGCTCGTTTGGGAGTATAAATTGCATTTTATCACTGTATTTTGTAGTCTGAAAAAGGGGTTAACTACCCCGAAATGTCACATGACAAAACACTGTTGTGACGCTTCCCACTTATTTGCTTGCGGTTTGTGTGTTTTTTGGATAGAGAAAGATCTCTCTTCTCTTTCTTCTCTCTAATATAGAATTATATATACCAGCACTACCAGTATAATCACACTTAAGGTCTAATACACAGAAATATATATAGTGTGTTAGGGATTAATTTTATATAATCATCATTTTTATAAAACAAAGCACTAAATATTTATAAACATTGTGTTACACAATGAGAAAATATAATGTGGGGTAATGTTTAGTAAAGTGTTCTCAATTACTTTGCAGACGTATCCTGTTTTCTCCTAACATAAAAATAAAATGTTGCACTGCTAGCTGTGTATAATATTATTATCAGTTATTTGTAGACCGCCAACTGACTCAGCAGCGCTAAAGACATAGGTCTAATATGCAAGGTGACAAATATGGGAGACAAAGGGATACAGGTTCTTGCCAAGAGTTTCATTGTTGTAAATCATCTCTCATGAAGGTTATCTACAAAAGCAGCTAGGCTCGTAGGCTTACATGCTAAGGGGGTTCAAGGGGATAACTAAAGGAGGAGAGGAACTAAGAAAGGAAAAGGTTAGTGTACATTATATGCATCCCTAAACAGTAGAGTCAAGGAGCACTTGAACTAGTTGAGAGTCTTGTGGAGCGAGGCAGAGAGTTCCACAAAATAGGGGCCAGTCTGGAGAAGTCTTGCAGATAGGAATGGAGGAGGAAACGAGAGAGAAGGAGAGTAGGAGGTCATGAGCAGAGCAAAGGGGACGGGAGGGAGAGTATCTGGAGACAAGGTCTGAGATATAGGGGGGAGCAGTGTTATTGAGAGCTTTAAAAGTTAGAGTCAGGATTTTGTGTTTTATTCTGGAGGTTAGAGGAAGCAACTGAAGGGACTGGCAGAGAGGTGCAGCAGATGAGGAGAGATGTGTAAGGAGGATTAGCCTTGAAGAGGCATTTATTATGGATTGTAAGGGAAATACATAGCAGTTAGGGAGGCCGGAGAGGATGGAGTTGCAATAGTCAAGGCAGGAAATTATGAGAGAGAGTGAATTAAAGTCTTATTTGTGTCTAAGGTAGAGGCGGCAGGAATTGTCCAAAGACTGGAAGTGGGGAGTGAAAGAGATCAAGTGTGACCCCAAGACATAGTGCATGCAGGGTTGGGCTAATGATGTTATTATCAACAGTGAGAGAAAGTTTGTGGGTAGGGATTTTGGAAGAAGGGGGAAAATAAGGAGCTCAGTTTTAGAGAGATTTAGCTTAAGGTAGTGAGAGGACATCCAGGATGAAATATTAGAATACAGTTAGTGACACGAGTTTGTAAGGAAGGGGATAGGTCTGGTGCAGAAATGTAGATGTGGGTATCATCAGCATACAAATGGTATTGAAACCCATGGGACTGTATTAAGGAACCTAAGGATGAATTATAAATGAGAAGAGAAGGGGATCAAGGACAGAGCCTTGTGGTACCCCAACAGAAAGTGGTAAAGGGACAGAGGATGTGCCAGAGAAGGTAACACTAAAGGTCCAGTTAGACAGGTAAGAGGAGAGCTGTGTCACAGATGCCGAAGCATTGAAGGGTTTGGAGCAAGAGAGTGTGGTCAACAGTGTCAAAGGCTTCAGACAGATCAAGAAGAATTAACAAAGCAAAGTGGCCTTTTAAATTTGGTGTAATTAGGTCATTAGTAACCTTAATGATCACAGTTTCTGTGCAGTGCTGTGGACAAAATCCAGATAACAATGGATCGAGGAGGGAGTTTAATGTAAGGAAGTGTGATAAACATGTATATATACAAACCTTTCCAGAAGTTTTGAGGCGAGGGGGAGTAGAAAAATAGGGCAGTAGTTGGATAGGGATGATGGATGAAGAGAAGATTTTTTGAGGATAGGTGTAATTAGTGCATGTTTAAGGGATGAGGGAAATATACCAGTGCTGAGGGAGGAGTAAGAGTAGGAGAGGGAGGACAGTAATTGTGATGGGAACAAGGGGACAGGTAGTGAGGTGAGAGGAGGATATAAGGGCAGAAGCTTCTTCCTCAGTAGCGTGAACAAAAAAAGCTGAGTCTGTGGCTTTGCAGGTTTCTGATGGAATCTATTTTGTTGGTGAAGTGGTTGACAAAATCTTGAGCCGAGAGAGAAGTAGAAATAGGAGGTGGGCGGAGAAGGGTGTTAAAATGGAGAACAGATGTTTTGGGTTTGAAGAAAGAGTAGAGAAGTAGTCCTGCTTGGAGAGGTTAAGGGCAGAATAGTAAGAGTTTAAGATGATCTTGGATTAAATTAACTTATTAAAAATGATAGCACTACCTCGGTTACTTTATATTTTTCAAAATATCCCCCTGTTATTGAAAAATTCATAAAAAAAGACAATCAACCTATCCATAAAAACATTTTTGTGGGGTAAAAAGAAAGTGAGACTAAGTTTTAGGAAATTATATCATTACCAAAAAAGTTCATGGGAATGGCCCTCCCGATATATGATTATATAACCTTGTGGCAACAGGGAAAATAGCGATTGATTGGATGCTAGACGTAGGGCACTTCTCTAGCCCGGAGATAGAGAATCAATTCAGTAAACCCCTCTATCTGAAAAATATACTCCACTTAGAAATTAAAAGACTTCCCCTTTATTTTAGGAGAATAAAGGTTCTAAAAGACACAGTAATAGCATGGCATAAAATTTGTAACAAATTGAATCTGAAATTTGCAGTCTCTAAATTTCTTGCAATTAAGGGAAACCAAGACTTCCAACTAGGGTTTTTAACTGATGTTGGCTCATGTTGGGAAGAACATGGTCTAGCCAAAGTGACACAAATGATAAATAGGGAACAGTTTACCTCAAAGATCATAGGTTTTGAAACGGCCCAAGCGCAATTTCAGTGTAGGAATAACCACTATTATGCATATATACAATTAAGAGATTATTGCTTGAAACTTATAAATTTATATGGGAAAGACTGGGATTACCCAGCTTTACTACCAGTTTTTAGTGCATATAAAAACAAGAAATACTCTCTCTCACTCTTATATAGTACTATAAAACAGACAGAATATGAGGACCAAATGGCCAAACTTACACTTAAATGGAAGGATACATATTCCCCCAATATGACATCAGATATTATTTTAAAGAGTATCAAGGCAGTAGAAAGAGCTACAATGGCAATGACCTTGCGGGAACAGCATATTAAAATAATATGGATGACTTATATAACACCAGAAGTAATGTTTAAATGGGGGAAAGAAGGACAAAGCCAACTTAGTTCATTGTCTATGGGATTTCCCAAAACTACAAAGATTTTGGAGAATGGTATCATTTTGGGGAAACAAAATTTGTAATATTCAACTGGTTTTACAGGCAGAACATGTGATATTTTTAAGCTTTAAGAAATCAGAAGCTTTACATTGTAAAATATTTTTTTCAATGCTCATTATATTAAGCAGGAATCTGATTTTAAAAGGTTGGAAGAGCGAACGAGCACCTTCGCTTAAAACATTAAAAAATGTAGTACAGAAGCAATTTTTGATTGAGCAAAATGACATCTGGACTAATGTTGAAGTAAATGTTAGTAAGTTTTTTGAAAAATGGAAGTTTTGGATTAAGATCCAGGATAAAGATACTCAAAGGGAACTTATATTAAGGTTTGAAAACACCTTATATATAATGGAAAGTAGACTTAGAGAGGAGTGGTTATGAAACAGGCAGGGAAGTGAAGTTAAGGGAAATAATAAATAATATTACCCGTCACTATATAATTTTATGTTAAGTTTCTTCTTTTCTTTTTCTTCTTTTTTTTCTCCTCTTTTACCTATGGTACCTTTATTGTGTATATCTCTATATGGCGAAAGAGAGGCTAAAGCGATTGTAAGCAGTATGGCAACTGTATTTGTCTGAATGTTTCTTGATTTATAACAAATTACAAGCCTGTATAAATATGTTAAACTACGAATAAAAAGGAAGTCGGCTGAACAACAGGATTTTTTCCAATGTCACTCAGCAGTGCGGAAACTTTGACGTAGGTCAAGTCACCTATCTGCACCTATGTTATTAAAATCCAAACTTTTCCCACAAAATGCTTTAGCATGCCACCATACTGCCCATCATAATAACTGTGTGGTGCTTAAACACCCAGCAGGTGCATCACAGCCGCAGCAATTAGCCTCTCCCTTTAGAGAAGAAGCTGAAGTATGATGGACCCAGGAGCAGGATGCATGCTTTTCCCACTGTCAAATAGCAATCTCACATGAAACAAGCCCATAGAATTCAGCACGGACACAGCATGCAAATGGTCTGATGCTGGCACTTTTTCTCAAGTTCCCACTGCTTTTCTGGGCTGGACCAGCTTCAATACCAGTACTTTTTCCACGCACTGTTCCCGGCATTGCAGAGCTTACGCTGCACTAACTCATTATTGCTGGAAGCGCTGTGCTGTGTCAGCGTAGAGAGATGGCAGATAGGACTAGCTCCAGCTATCGGTGCGCTCACACCCAAGCTTCTGACTCATGACAACTGGTCACGATCCGTCTGTGATGTCAAAGGAAAGCAACACCAGTCAGAATTATGATTGGTTTGTTTTTATAGGAAGCAGTTGGAGCGATAGCTGCTGTAGATGCTTGTTAAGAGGAGGGAGGGGCAGGGGTAAGTATAAAACATGGGGTTATTAGACACATCATGTATATTATGATAAGCTTAAAGGATTTTTCTTTGCATAAATGTTTTTTAGCTGATCCATTTATATAACTTATTTATCTAATTTATATATATATATTTTTTTATTAACATTGTGCTGACTTTCAGACTCCTAATCAAGCCCCATAGTTTTAGATGTATACTGATGTCTACAGATTCCTGCTTGCTCCTGTTTGTCTTATGTGTCTTTTCATATGCAGGGGAGGTGTGAGGGGGAGTGTCTGCTGTTCCTGTTTTCCCAGCCCCTTGCATTGGGTATCCCAGCCTAACCTCATCAACAGTGCTAAATTGTGAGCTTCTAAGTAAGTTTTTAAAAGGTTTTATACTGGATTTTTAGATCAGCATCTGTGCATATTCTTCTTTATAGTAGTGTCTAATACATGCAGTTATACGACAATTGGTGTATACTGTCCCTTTAATTGCAATGTGTTGATTAACTGTAGAATAAAGCAATTTTGAAAGTGTTATAATATATTGTCACAGTGAAAAATTGCATTGCAAATTAACTGCAGAGAAAACAAGTTTGTTCCATTTTTAAATGGTCTCTTGAATAAACCTGTTGCCTTTGCTCTTGGTCTAACATCACATAATTATACGGTAAAAATGTAGTAATAAAAAAGTGCATTGCTCACAACAATGTCTTACATTCAGGAGTCACAGCTTTACAGACTGGAAAAGGCTAGGGGGTAGGGGTGAAAAAAAATCTTGAGAGCCAGTAGTCAATAAATGCGTTGCCGCTTTGCAGAGCTGCTCCTTATTTTACTGTTCTCTTCAAACAGCGCTTTGCTCTGGCTGCATTGTGTTAAAGGGACATGAAACCCCAAGTTTTTCTTTCATAAATCAAATAGAGAATACAATTTTAATCAGCATTCCAAATTTACTTCTATTATCGAATTTGCTTCATTCTTTAGGTATCCATTGTTGAAGAAATTAGCAATGTACATGGGAAAGCCAATAACACGAGGCATCTATGCGCAGCCACCAATCAGCAGCTACTGAACATATTTAGATATGTTTCCAACAAAGGATATACAGAGAATTAAGTCAATAAGATAATAGAAGTTAATCGGAAAATTGTTTAAAATTGCATGCTCTTTCTGAAACATAAAAGAAAAAAAAAAAGTGTGTGTTTAATGTCCCTTTAAGAAAAACTTACACAGTACAGCCAGAGCACAGCACTATTTGAAGAGAACAGTCTGATGAGGAGCGGCGCAGCAAAGTGAAAGCGTTAACAGTTCCTGCATGTGTCCCATTCTTTCTTCAGACATGCTGCATTTTCTGCGAAGACCTCAGATCAGAGCATGTTCTGCCCCGGAGGTCAGGAGCAGCAATGCACTATTGGTAGCTGGCCGCACATGTACACCGCTCTTCACTGGCTCATCCCATTTGTTCATCTAGCTCCCAGTAGTGCATTGCTGCTCATTTAACAAAGGATAACAAGATAATGAAGCAAATGTAATAAAAAGTAAAATATGAAAATAAAATAGTATGCTCTAAATCATGAAAAAAAAAAAAAAAATAGGTTTCCTGTCCTCTTGAGAAAAATGAATGTTAAAGGTATACTACCGTGATATAGTCGCTCTGTCTACTTATATTCTGTTCACTTCTTTGCCTTTTCCTTTGCTGTTTGAAATCCTTATGCTCGTGTCCGTCATCACATTCCTCATCTGTATTTTTGAAGACTGAAACTGGGAAGGTATTGTTCTCCATAGCCTCAGGAAGCAATGAGACGTTCTTGGGTTGTCCGAGATTCTGTAAAGATGTCGTCTCTTGAACAATTTCACTGCTTAGCACTGTAATCCCTTTTAAAGCTTCCTCTCCATCCGACTCTACCGTCTGCTTTAAATGTCCTCTGAATGTTTCAAGCGTGTTGGGCTCTTGAAAAAAGTCCTCATTTTGCTCAGCGGTATCAAAACATTTTGGTTGAAACCTTTCACAAACCTCAACTGCGTCAAAAATCCCCAACTCCTTTGAGGCAAGAAGGACTTTCTGAACATTGTCCTGGGAAAGAGCCAGCTCTCCAGTATACAAAAAATCCAGTACGAGTCCGATCACCTCTGAGAAGCTTTCATGAAGGATGATGTTGGGAGGGGTCCCATCTCCATATAGACTCTGAAAAAAGTTGCTGCTACAAGCCAGAATACTCCAGTGTGCTTTAAAATTAACCTCTCCAACTACCAAGGTAGCATCACAGTATCTTCCTTCTTCTCTCTGCTTGTTTAGTGCCTGAAGAACTTTGACGCTGTGTCGGACAAAGATATTGTCCATGGTCTGCAAAATAAAAAATAAAATATATAGCAAAGAACGTACAGAACTGATTTTAGCAAGATGCAAAGTAACAAAAAAAAGTTCACATTTAAAGGGATAGTGAAGTTAAAATTAAAAAACTTTAATGATTCAGATAGAGCAGCAATTTTAACCAACTTTCTAATTTACTCCTATTACCATTTTTTCTTCGTTCTCTTGCTATCTTTATTTAAAAAGCAGGAATGTTATAAAGCTTAGGAGCCAGCCCATTTTAGGTTCAGCACCCTGGATAGCATTTGCTTATTGTTGGCTACAATAACCAATAACCAAACATAACCCAGGTCTGAACCAGAAATGGGCCATCTCCTAAGCTTTAAATTCATGCTTTTTAAATAAAGATAGCAAGAGAACGACCTAATGCAGAGCAGCGCTATCAGTTCCTCCATACGTCCCATTCTTTCTGCAGACATGATGCATTTTCTGCGATGACATCTCAGATCACAGCATGTTCTGCCTAAGGTACTTAGGTAGGCTCTGGAGCAGCAATGCACTACTGGGAGGTAGCTGGTGATTGATGGCTGTACATAAATGCATCATCCCTTTATTACCCATCCCCCAGTTTTGCATAACCAATACCATTATATTAATATACTTTTTACCTCTGTGATTACCTTGTATCTAAACTTCTGCAGACCCTTATTTCAGTTTTTTAACAGACTTTTTTTTTAGGCAATTAGTGCTGACTCTTAAATAACTATGTGCGTGAGCACAATGTTATTTAATATGAAACACACAAACTAACTCCCTCTAGCTGTAAAAAAAACCCCTCATGCATTCAAATAGGAGGCGGCCTTCAAGGGCTTAGAAACTAGCATATGAGCCTACCTAAGTTTTAGCTTTCAACTAAGAATACTAAGAGAACAAAGCAAATGTGATGATAATAAAAGTAAATTAGAAAGTTGTTTAAAATGACATGCCCTGTCTGAATCATGAAGGTTTCATTTGGACTTTACTATCCATTTTACTACTGCCAAACAGCTTGGCTTCAGTATAGGCAAGTATAGCTTTAGCACTCAAATTAGTTATTTTAACATTTATTTTCAGACGGAAGGCTATCCCTAGGTTACACATTGGCTACAATGTTGCTTTTAAAGCAGGGGTCGACAAATTAGTTTAAAATTTAGAAGCCAGTAAGAATAATTGGGAGCTAGCCATAAAGTGTTATCTGTATATAGATACATGGGGAATTACCCCAAATGTTAGGAGCCAGGTGTAAAATTCTAGGAGCCAGTGGCTTCCTGACTTCTGGATTTGTCGAGTCCTGCCTGTAAAGAATGCTTATGTGTAGTAAAAAAAGTCTTTGCAATATACCTTCATAATCTGTCTTGCCTCCTTCACTATAATTGAAGTCGAATAATAAAGAGGTTTGAAATTCTGAGAACTGTTAGTGTCCATTGCTGGCTTCACATACTAATCCTTGGCACATATTTCCCATATATGGCTTCAGCAGGTCATTTTGCTAACAAAACGACAGTAGCTAGCAGTGTCTACTTCAGTAACAAGTCTGGATTGCCTCCACCAAATTAGACAACTGGTGGGTGAAAACTAGCAAACAAGGTGATAATGACTTCAATTCATATGGAAACTATTGCAAGACAGCATAAAAATCATGTATCTACGGTCCCTTTGATCCTCAAAATTACCTTGAGACATGAAACCCAAAATTCTTAGTTCATGATTCAGATGGAGCGTACAGTTTTAAACAACTTTCCACTTTACTTCTATAATCAAATTTGCTTTGTTCTATTGGTATCATTTGCTGAAAAGAATACCTAGACAGGCTCAGGAGCCGAGAGCTAGCTTGGTGGCTGCACATTTATGCTTGTTGCCATTGGCATACCAATGTGTTCAGCTAGCTCCCAGTAGTGCAATGCTGCCCCTTCAATAAAGGCTACCAAGAGAATGAAGCAAAATTGATAATATGAGTTTGCTATAGATACCTGTGCAGTGGTCACCTAGTCTAGATTTGGTAGCATGACTGTGGAGGGTGGTTGCTGCTAGTGTAAGTAAAACATTCTAGATGGATCCTGGGTTTACAACAAATTTGGCCACCATTTTGCTGCAAAATACGATCATATAAAAAATGTTTACTTTTTCGCAAACTTTGGGTTTCTCACTGAAATTATTTACACACAACTATTGCAGTCATAAGACAAAGGGTTGTAAAAGCTTCTCTGGGGTCCCCAGTGTTCATAAACAGCAGACATGCATGGCTTTGTTATTGTTTTTTGGCAATTATAAGGCTGCTAATTACAGCTGCGCACCACACTTCTGAAATTCCTGGCAGTGATGGGGTTAATCAGTTAGCTTGTAAGGTTAATTTTTGCTGCAGTATAGGGATTACCCACCTACCTGACTTCTCCTACCCCCTGAATCATCCCAAACAGCCCCCGACACTACAGGTCACCACCATCTTAAGTAAAAGTAGATGTCCACAGCACTTTCTTAATAATCAAACTTTTATTCCAAACAGACAAGTAACGTTTTGGGTTCAATTAACCCTTATTCATGCTTGTTTTAAAAAATTACAAGTGGCCATTAAAAGGCTTTAAAAAACTGAGCCAAAAACAAAATGTGTGGCTTTACTGCCATCTTCTGTTCAAAATATTGCATTACAACATATGTTATTTCTTGTAACTTAAAGGGACACTAAACCCAATTTTTTTCTTTTGTGATTCAGACAGAGCATGAAATTTTAAGCAACTTTCTAATTTACTCCTATTATCAAATTTTCTTTATTCTCTTGGTATCTATATCTGAAATGCAAGAAGTAAAGTTTAGATGCCGGCCCATTTTTGGTGAACAACCTGGGTTGTTCTTGCTGATTGGTGGATAAATTCATCCACCAATAAAAAAAATGCTGTCCAGAATTCTGAACCAAAAAAAAAAAAGCTTACATTACTTCTTTTTCAAATAAAGATAGCAAGAGAACGAAGAAAAATTGATAATAGGAGTAAATTAGAAAATTGCTTGAAATTGAATGCTCTATCTGAATCACAAAATAAAAAAATGTGGGGTTTAGTGTCCCTTTAACATAGTATACACAATGTTGCCAATATCATTTATCATAGTTACAAAGTTGCTTATACATTTTTGCTTTTATTTCAATCAATCACTTAAGCATTTATTTAAATCAATAATTTCTATTTTCTTAAGTTTATACCCTGTAATTATCATACCAATTAAAATATTTACATATTACCTGCTACAAGAATATAGACCGATCGTAATCCCTATTGAGGTCTCTAGGGGTTAAAACATCTAACTTGTGTATCCAATACATCTCCTTCTGCTTAAGCAGTTTTTCCCCATCAGCCCCATTTCTTTGTGGGGTGACACTGTCTATCACCTGCCATCTTAAAGGGACATGAAACCCATATTTTTTCTTTCATGATTCAGAAAGGGCATGTGATTTTAAACATCTTTCTAATTTACTTCTATTATCTAATTTGCTTCGTTCTCTTTATATCCTTTGCTGAAAAGCATATCTAGATAGCATCAGTAGCTGCTGATTGGTTGCTGCACATAGATGCTTGATGCGATTGGATCACCCATGTGCATTACTATATCTTCAACAAAGGATATCTAAAGAATGAAGCAAATTAGAATGTTGTTTAAAATTGTATTCTCTACCTGAATCATGACAGAAACATTTTGGGTTTAGTGTCCCTTTAACTGGCTAATTTGGTGACCGCATTTTAGAAAATGGTTTGAGTCTGGGGCCTCTTTGTTCTTACATTGTATATTTGAGCAATGTCGGCTCATTCTGTCCCTTACCATGCGGGTCGTCTCGCCCACATAGATAAGGGAACAGCTGCACTTAAGATATATGACAAACTTTGACTCACATGTGTAGAATGTATTGATCATTTATCTTTTCCCATTTCTAGTATGAAAGAAACAGTTCCCTTTTTACCATAGAGCTGCAACTTATCCACCCCAAACAGGGGTAGCATCCTAAGTTCTTTTTCCCCCAGAAATTTCTGATTATCCTTCTTTTTAGAACCAACATCAGTACTGGTTAAGTGGTCCTTTAGATTTGTATCCATCATATAGGCCATTAAAGGGGGACTTTTAAACATCTCAATTTCTTTATTACATTTCTGCAATATGTGCCAATGTTTTCGCACTTTTGTAGCTATTTTTCACTATGCTGACTGTACTGTGACACAAAGACTAGCCTATCTTCCTTCTCCTTTTTATCTTTTTTAGCTGATCCTTTGAGACTCTTCATGTGTTTTTCTAACTGACTATTCCATCATCTACTCTTAAAAGTTGACTTTTTGGGAGAGAATCAACTAATCTTTTAGGGTGGAAACTACTATAGCTTAATAGCGTATTCCTGTCAGCTTCTTTCTTATAGATGTCAAATGCAAGTTTATTTCCATCTTTGCATACCTTAGTGTCCAAAAATGTAATGGACTCCTCGCTATATTCAATAGAGAATTCAAGACCCCTAACAGCCGAGTTAAGCTCATTTACAAATTCTTTCAGGGTGTCTACGTTGCCCCACCATATGCCAAACACATCATCAATGTAGCGCCACCATGTGGCCACATACTTGATGAATTTTACATTCTCATAGATTATTTTCTCCTCTATTTTATTCATAAAGAGGTAGGCATATGATGGGGCAACGTTAGTGCCCATGGCTGTCCCTTTTATTTGGACCAATCATCCTGAAACATGACGTGATTCCAGTACAGAATACATCTATATAGCTCTTCAATAAATTCTACTTGTTTGTCAGTGTAGGTTTTATTTACTTGCAATACTTTTTTTATTACACCAATTCCAGTCTCATGCTTAATAGCCGCATAAAGGCTTTTCACATCCATGGTGTAAATCATAATATTTGCGCAATTTTTGAAAGCCTTTAAATGGCCACTTGAAACTTTTTAAAACAAGCATGAACAAGGGTTAATTGAACCGAAACGTCGCTTGTCTGTCTGGAATAAAAGTTTGATTATTAAGAAAGTGCTGTGGACATCTACTTTTTCTATTGCATTTGATTGGGGATATTTGACAGAGTCCCTGTCTTCATCGGCACTGGCACTCAGTACTGCTGCTGTTCAAGTTTGTTGTGATACCATCTTAAGTAATGGCAGCCTGTCTCCAATTTAGGGTTTTTTTATTTTAAGAATTGTATTTTATTATTTTATGCAGTGTAGGGATCCCTCATCACTCTCCAACCTCCCTGAACCCTCCCCTTCACTGCCAGTATCATTTTATAACTTTTTTTTTTCTGGAGTGTAGGGAACCTCCCTCACCCTCCCCTTGCAAATGATGGCTCATTTTTGTATTGCAGGGCCCCCTCCCCTCTCCATCCAAGAACACATTTCCCTCTCCCCTCCTGTCATTGCAGTGTAGGGAATCCTCTCCCTCCAGCGATGAGCTCCCATCCCTCCGACCAGCTCTACTACATCACTGTATAGATAGGCAATCTGGCTTCATTCAGTAAGGGAGCACGACAACGTCAACATATTATGTTGGGCAAAGTGATGTCTGATGTAGTAACTACGTCAAATTGGTTCAAGGGGTTAAACACAGTTAAAGGGACAGTAAACCTACAAACTAAATCTTATATAATTCTGCACATAATTTTAGAACTATACAACATTAGCTTAGCGCCGAGTTTATCAATTAAACTATTGCAGAGAAATATTTCAAAATGCAATTTTCCAGACCGCCGCACCTGGCTCTACTGAGCGGGTCTTAATTTGCATAAGCGCATTGCGGCACGCTGCCTAGTCACAGCCGACCCTATCGCGCCATTAAACTGAATGTAGCTCGCTCCCGCTCTTATCTGGTAGTGGGCTACATTCAGTTTAATGGCGCGATCGGGCCGGCTGTGACTAGGCAGCGTGCCGCAATGCGCTTATGCAAATTAAGACCCGCTCAGAGCCGGGAGCGGCGGTCTGGAGAATTGCATTTTGGAAAATAATTTCTCTGCAATCGTTTGATTTATAAACTTGGCGCTAAGCTAATGTTACATAATTCTGCACTATGTGCATAATATATAACATTAGTTTGTAGGTTTACTGTCCCTTTAAAGCCAGCTCCAAAGCAACAGTGCACTACTGGGAGCTAGCTGAACACAACTATGTAGCCAATGACAAGAGGCATGTGAGTAGGCACCAATCACCAGATAGCTTCCAGTATTGATTTGCTGCTACTAAGAATACATACACATGCTTGTCAACAGAGGGTACTGAGAGAAAATAAATCTAATAATAGAAGTGAATTTAAAAGTTTCTTAAAAATAATTGAAAATATGTTCTGTAGAGATGTAGCAGTACAAGTCTGTGGAGAGTGTAGTCCCATATATTATTCTGTGTGGTGCTGTAGCCTGTAGGGCCGTGAGTATATGCTGTGATGTCCTGTACCAGACAGATAAATAAAATAGACGAGGAAGCACAGAAGGTCCTAAATTAAAGGGATGTGAAAAATGATTGAGATAGAGAATACAATTTTACTTTCTAATTTACTTCTGCTGTCAAATGTTCTACATATCCTTCATTGAAGGTGCAGCAAGCAATGCACTACTGGGACTGGGAGCTAGCTGAACACACTGAGTAAGCCAACGACAAGAGGCAGATACGCGCAGCCACCAATCAGCAGTTAGGCCCCATTACGGTCTACTTTTCAACAAAGGATACTAAAAGAAAAAAGCAATTTAGAGGACAGACGTTAATTGGGAAGTTTTTTTTTTAAAAAAAAACTGAATGCTCTGATTGATGAAAATTGTATTTTGAATTTACTGTCCATTTAAACTGCAATAAAAAAGTAAAAATACAACAAAATATACTATTTAATGGGGGATATGTATTTAGCTATTTTTAATGCTTTGTAACATTTTACTAAATCTTGATCTTTTGACATTTAATTAGAAGCACTGGGTAAACAAAAGTGGTTTATACCAGCAGATTTCTGTTTCCAAACGAAAATTAATGTTCAACTTAAAAATAAAATGAGCTACAGAAAACAAAACATTTATATACATTTAACAGGCATTAAAAGTACTTAACCCATAAAACATGAATTTGACAGCTCTCTGGAATAAATGTTTGAATATATTGACCAGCAGTGAAGCACAGCTCGTTACTGTCACATATTAACCATTTGGCTGCTGCACAGTATATGGTTAATTGGTTATTCACAAAGAGACGCTAAAAAGCGTCACACACATGCGCTGATAAACAGCAGCTCCTGCTTCTCGGGTCCAGCTCGAGAACGCGGAATAACTAGGGGCGCGCCTAGGCTGCCTTGTGAACGCGCAGCTGTGGGTAGCTCTAATGAGAATCCCCCGCCAGCTAACGGTACGACACTCACCCAAATAATGCCAGTCACTGCACCAATACTGCCCGCCCGGGCGTCAGCTGCCCACCTAAGATGCGCACAGCTGCTTCCGGTGCCAAACGTCGCGAGAAATAGTCTGCTGATGAATGTTAGGCCCGAATAGAAACTTCGCTAAATGTGTTATGTCGCCACCTGGTGGTCATTGTAAGAGTGGCACGCAATATAAAAACAGAAAAAATGGTGCTGGCAGGTTGCTAAGGCGACAGCCATCTCTGAGTTATTCTCTCTGCACGCCAAGTATCACGTGACGTCACTTGCTCTTGCTAATGAGACAGGAGGAGGATGTCGCACAGTGCGCCATCTCAAAGTAAATACATTCTTCCTGCAGACATACCCAGCTCTAACTGTTTGAATGGTGTGTTCATTTAATTTCCGAATGGCAATAAACATTCAACAATACATTGTTCCTCCCCTTTAATCGTTTAAAGGGATATGAAGCAGTTTTAAACACCATTATAAATTATAGTATTACATTTCTTCTCTTTGTGTCTTTTGTTGAAAAGCAAGGACGTAAGCTCAGAAGTATGTGCTTGTCTGGAGCACTATATGGCAGCATTATTCAAGAATTGTATCCATTTGCAAGATTGGCTAATAATGTCACATGATACAGGGGCAGAGAAAATGGAAGTAACTTTAAAATGTGTAAAATAAAATGTACTCATTTGAAATACAGACTTAGGGCCTGATTATAACTTGCTGGGATGGAGATAATTCATGGAATGTCTTTGGGGACTTTTTAATCATTATTTTGTAATGTATGTGTCTCTACTTGACATCCAGAACTCTACATATAAAGGTAAACCGTTTTAAAGCTAAAATTTGACTTTATAAAATTATTTAAAGGGATCTCGCAGTACCAATGAAACTGCTTAGAAAGTGTTTCCTAACTCCATTCCTCAGGACCCTTAACAGACCAGATATTCATTATATCTTAACTAAAGCACAAGTGAAATAATAAGCTGATGTGTGAGTTGATTATTTCACCTGTGCTCTAATTAAAGTGATGGTAAATCCAAGCGTTTAAAAAAACACTAGGATTTACCATCAATAAAAATAATGTTGAGTTTCATTGATCATTTATTTAAAAAGGGTGCTAAACTGGGGGGGCGTGTCCGTGCAGCGTTCTGGTTAGGACGCATTTTCTGAGGGCTCCGGCAGAGATATTGATAATCTGCCGATTATTATTAACAAACAGCAAGACTAACATCCCACTACATCGCAAAGTCACTTCCAGTGACCAGGCATTTGATCTCTTGTCTGTTTATATGAATCCGGGGAATCAGATCGGTACAAAGAGGCCTGGGGCGGCGGCCCACTGTCAGGCATACACCTCCACCCCCCCCCCGAGAAGAAACAAGGTATCGGCGCTGTCGGTATAATCCGACTTGCTGAAGTTTCTTGACTCTATAACAGTAACGGGAAAGAAAGCTTTATTTGGGGACAGCAGTACTGGAGCATTTTCTCTCTCTTGTTGCCTCGGAAGACTCCCGATATGGCTGAAGTGTGTTCTATACTGCAGCCTGATAATCAATTAAGGAAAATTGAGCTCCTCATGCAAAAGTTAATAGACAGGGCACCGCATGACTATCTTCTTCAACGCATACAAGCAAATCTGCACAAGCCCTCAGGAACAGAGAATCTTGTTGTTACAGCGCCTCTGACTCAACAGGGTTTGCCGGAGATCCAGCATGGCCGTCCGCCATTACAGAAAGCACTCATGGAGCGCAACAACGAAACCTGGTTGTCTGAGCCACATTATGTATAGCTACTTTAGCAGCACAGTAATAGACAAATCCAGGCACAATGGCATTGGTCTCACAAAACCCTTTCGTTTTGATCAACAAAAGACAAACTAACCTTAAAAATAAAGTAGCAACCTGTGACAATCTCTTTATTACAGATCTAACCCACTAATATATAACCCATATTCCTCTCAAATGTGGCCTTTAAGATACCCTTTATATGTCTCTCCCCTCCCTCCATGTAAGGTTAGTTAGATATACTCCAGAAGGCATTTAAAGAAGATCTAACTTGGAGTATACCCCCATGCTCCTTTTGTAGTATATAACTAATGCTTCCTAATTTCATATTCACTCATCTAAATATAGTATTGCCAACGAGATAAAAATTTTACTATAACATAAAGAATAAAACTGCTTAATTAAGAATTAACCCCTGAACATGATATATCATTTTAGCCCCCTGACCTCAGATCATACACAATATTCCCACAATTATTTGAACATACCCAGCCCTCCCCCATAACTTATTCTTACACCATAATAAGCTTTATCCCCTACTTATATGTGGCTCAGCTTTAAAATTTATAAGTATGATCTAGAGTTAAAACACATATGTTCTATGTTTCTCATATTATAACTATTGATCTCGCTTAACTCCAAACTCCCCTCATATCTCTATTTATCACCTATAAATATGTTACGACCCAAGAGTGGTCTACATAACCAGATGTTGAGGAGCAATGAAAACATACACTGTATTTAAATGGTTCCTTCCAATGATGAAATGAATGTTCATAAGCGTGTCTCACACCTTTTTACAGTTTTTTCAAAGGTTTATTGTGACAAAGCATTTTACTGTAACAGCTTTGATGTATGTATACATTCAACTTATGATGTGTATGTCTAAAGTATCAAAATAAAGCTCTTTTGAAAAATAAAAAAAAAATAAAATAAAAAAAAAAGGGTGCTAAACTTACTTACCCTGTCTGTGCCGTGGCAGTTCGCTAAAGTCAGAGCCTCTGGCCTCCACGGCAGAGCGCTCTTCTTTAATGAGGTGTTGTTTGCACCTCTAAACCAATAGCTTTGTATCATCTGACAGTGTTAGAGGTCTAAACGTCACCTCATTGGTAGAAGAACGCTCTGCCGTGGGCGGTCAGAGGCTCTGACCTTAGCGAGCTATCGTTAGGGTTGCCACCTGTCCCTTAAAATACAGAACACTTATAAGTTGCACATGCTGCAGGGTGTGCAGGGAGGAATATGAATAGTGCTGTCCAGAAACACAATACATGTTCCTCCCTGCACACCCTGCAGCATGTGTAACTCATAAATGTCCAAGAAAACATGGCTGAGGTGGCAACCCTAGCTATCGTGGCACAGACAGGGTGAGTTTGGCACCCTTTTTTAAATAAATGTTCTATGAAACCACATTATTTTTAGTGATGGTAAATCCTACCGTTTTTTTAAACGCTCGGATTTACAATCACTTTAAGGTATTATGAATATCTATCCTGTTAAAAAATGGATTTGAGAAACACTGCCTTAGATAATCTCACCAGAGGGGAGAACATTAGATCATTGGACCCTAAGGGCTCAATTTATCATCCACGGGCATACAGGGGCATACATATTCGCCTCTGTCCGCCCAGCATGATCTCCTCTGGCGGGCGGCAATCAGCTGCCTGCATTTACCATTGCACACAAGCACTCCTGTGCGCTTGTGTGCAACCCCGCCCCTTGCCCGCATACAGTCATACACACGCAGGCAAGAGCCTAAGAGGCTGAGTACAGTGCAGGGAAGCGCTTGATAAATCCTGATTGCAGGTTCGATTGTGCGAACCTGCAGTCAAAGGGGAGAGAAAGGATTGATAAATCGAACCCTAAGTGTTATTGCATTGTCTTTTTTTATCCATTTGTTGACTATCCAATTCTAATGTATTTAAAGTGATGGTAAATCCTAGTGTTTAAAAAACGCTAGGATTTACCAACACTAAAAATAAAGGTGACCTTCATTCACGAGGAAGCAACACTACCTGCTCAATCAATTAACGTTAACTTAACCAAGTAATAATATAGACTTTTAATCTAATAAAATTGAGAGAAATCAATAAACCAACACAATACTGGTAACAAGGACCACTATACTGATAATGCCCCTGTTTAAATTCCTAAATTAAAGGGACATTATACATTATACACTCATTTTTTCTTTGCATAAATGTTTTTTAGATGATCTATTTATATAGGCCATATTTTTTTTTTTTAAAGTATAGTTTTGCTTATTTTTAATAGATATGTGCATGATCGAAAAATTTGTTTCGGTTCATTCGGATTTGAAAAAAATTGGCTGGATTCGGTTTGATTCAGTTCGGTTCGGAAATTCGGAATGTGTGCTGTGTATTAGACTAGTATTATGTACTGTATATTAGGTGTAACCCATAGCAGAGTGATATAACCTAATATACTGTACAATACTAGTGTAATCCATGGCCATCCGAATTTACCAAATAAATCCAAACTAATTCGGATTTATTCGGTAAATTCGGCAGTATTTTAATTTGGAAATTCAAATTGATCCGAATCTCCAAATTTGCAGAATTTTCTGAATTTCCGAATCGATCTGAAATAAATCCCACATGTCTAATTTTTAAATAACATTGCTCTGATTTTCAGACTCCTAACCAAGCCCCAAAGTTTTATGAGAATACCGTCAGCTACCTTCTCCAGCTTGCTCCTGTTTGTGTAAAGGGTCTTTTCATATGCAAAAGAAGGGGGAGGGGAGGGTCTTATTTCCCACTTGCAGTGGCTTTCCAGCTACCTTTTCAGCAGAGCTAAACTGAGATCTTCTAAGTAAGTTTTTATACAGTTTTATACTGGATTTTTATATATGTATCTGTGCATCTTATTCTTTATAGTATCGTCTATTACATGCAGTTATATGAAAATTAGTGTATACTGTCCCTTTAAACTTTCATGATTCAGATAGAGCAGCAATTTTAAACAACTTTCCAATTTACTTCCATTAACAAAATGTGCACAGTCTTTTTATATTTACACTTTTTGAGTCACCGCTCCTACTGAGCATGTGCAAGAATTCACAGACTATGATACAGTTGGATTGGAAATAGATATAACTTTGAAATTTGTCAAAAAAAATCTACTACTCATTAGAAGTTTAGACTAAGAGCTCGATTTATCAATCTGCGTCGGACAGAGGCGCATATACGCGCTCCAGTCTGCCGCAGCTCGCCTCTGGCGGACAAGCCAGGGGAGATTGAAATTCGCCACCTTAGAGGTAGCGAAAGGTTAGGAAAGCAGTGGTCTGATGACCGCTGCTTGTTAAATACTGACTGCAGGTTCTCTTGTGAGAACCTGCAGTCGTAGGGGGTCGAAAGGCTTGCAAAGCATTTGATAAATCGACCCCTAAGTGCTATTGTATTGTCTTGTTAGCATGCATTTGTTGATTATGCACATCTATTGTATTTACTGGTCCTTTAGAGAGAAATGCACAAACAAATATAATTTACTTATCAAGTAATTCCTTATAAATGAGTTTATAACTAATTCTGAAATCCAAACGTTTTAATTCATATTTTCCATGCCTGTAAGTCACAGTTTTCTCTGTCTGTGTTAAAAATGATATAAAACTACCTTTAGGTTACGTGTATAAACTGTATTATGGCATGTAAATATTTCCTAAATGACATACACCCTAGGCCTGTCAAAAATAATCGTTTTGACGATGCATCGCGATGCGGCATGAAACGATTCTGCATCGATGCGCTGAGACGCGATAATCGATTAACGTTACCCACGTGACCAGCCTCCAGGACAAGTAACAGAAAGTGCGCGAAAGTGCGCGGTACATCGTTTTGACGTCACTGACGTCACGTCACCCAATAAAGCAACATGGGCGCTCCATGGGCGGTCTCTGGAAGTGCCGAAGTTACGCAGTAGGAGCAAAGCAGGAGTGTGTTGCCTGAGATTGATGATAGTGAATGTGATGACGATTCCGACTCCGAGTATACACGGTGGTATACAGCTACACGGCGGGCTCATTTTTATTTTGTGGGAGACAGAGGAGGAGACCTATGGTGAGAATTAGACTAACTAACATTTTAGTTACCAAAACGGTGTACATTTTGCCAATGCCATGCCATAATTGCCATTGCCATGCCTGCCTATTGCCTCAACTGCCTACTACTTGCCATAGGTAAACTAATTATTAACTTACTTAAAGAGCAAATCAATAAGGGGTACACATTTATTACACAATAAGGGGTACAATTAAATACTTGCCTTATTTACTTAACGTAGTATGTACTACTAATACTGCTGAGCTGACTGAGGCTCAGGCTGCTGCATAATTAATTGCTGCATTATTGAATAATATTGCATATATAAAAATGTATTATAAATAAATATAGTATACTATTATTGTCTAATGTCTCTATTAGTCTAATCTGTATCTATCTATATCTGCATGTTTTTCACATGGATGGATGGCCTGGTCTGAAGTTCTAATATTTTAATAATATACACTTTTTATATATAATAATAGTATTTTTTTTTTAATATAATACATTTTATATATGCAATTTAATATGCAATGCAATTGCATGCATGTGCTGACTCTGAGTGCTCTCTTAAAAGATGCCAATCCGAAGAACCCAATCCCTGTTTTTATTTTATAAGTTAACAAAACTTAACAAGGCTAAAAGCTGCATTTTTTAAACATACTAAACTAAAGGCCATAAAACCCATTTTATGATTCAAGAAAGTGCATGCAATTTTAAACAACTTTCCCTATTATATAATTTGCTTATCCTTTGTTGAAATGCATAGCCTCGTCCTTGTGTTGTGCACTAAGTATTATATAGTAAGTAATGTGTGTGCTGTGCAATGCATTGCTAATATGTCATCAACAAACGATATCTGAGAAGTATGAAGCAAATTAAATAATAGAAGTTAGTTATGATGTTTATTTAAAATTGTATTCTCTATCTGAATCATGAAAGTAAATGTTTGGGTTTCATTGCACCTTTAAGTGTGTAATATATTACAGTAACTTACAGTGTCAGTGAGTGAGTGATGTCCCCTGCAATCACAATGCAATTTGTTTTAAAATTTATGTTCGCAAAATGTATGGCATTGGCAAAGTAGTTGAAGTTACTAGTACTTGTTGATTTTACATTTGCGGCTTGACATTTTGACAACTGGAACTTAGTGTTTTTTCTTTTTTTTTAACACTGACAGAGTTTGACGTTGACAACAACATCATCCGTCACATATGTACATGTCATGCTAAAATGACAGAGGGAGACAAAAAAGATAGAGAGATAAAAAATGCACCTAGCATTTTAAAAGCAAGCATCTGGGCACATTTTGGATTTTATGAACATACTGGAAAGCACGAATTGGACAAGACACACGCGGTTTGTAAAGCCTGTCACACAAAAATTAAATACCTAGGGAATACTACTAACTTGAGAAATCACGTTAGACGTTTTCACTCTGAGATGCTAACCCCTGCCGCTGCCGCCAGTGCCACTGCCAAGGAAATAACAAGACTAGCTGAAGCTCATCAGCCAAGAATTGATGCAATGCTGTCAACTTTGCCACCCAACTCTGAAAAAGGGAAGAGAATAACCAAAGCTGTGGCAACCTACGGCCTTACTCTGTTGTGGAAAACCTTGGGTTTCGCAACCTGTTGAAGACACTAGAGCCACGTTATAAGATCCCGTCACGCAATCACTTAACAGAAAACGTTATACCTGCACTCTACCACGAAACAAAAGCTCAGGTAATTGCATCAATGAGCCAAGCCAGTCGAGTCGCACTAACGTGTGATTCATGGACTTCAGTCACGACGGAGTCTTATGTAACAGTAACTGCACATTACATTAGCAAGGACTGGAAGATCTTGTCGCATGTGCTGCAAACGAGAGCAGTTTATGAGTCTCACACGGGTTCTCATCTGGCGGAGCTACTGTCTCGTGTCGTGGAAGAATGGCAGCTGTCCGATAAATCTGTAGTGCTTGTGACCGACAATGCGTCGAACATGATTGTTGCTGCTCAAGTTGGAAAATTCCCTCATGTAAAATGCTTCGCCCATACACTGAATCTCGCATCCCAGCGGGCGCTGAAAGTGGCCACGCTCTCCAGGCTTTTAGGCAGAGTGCGACGAATATCAACATTTTTTCACCGCAGCACTACAGCAAACCACTGTCTGAAAGAAAAACAGAAATGTCTTGGCCTGAAGAATCATAAGCTGATAACTGATGTGACAACAAGGTGGAACAGCTCATATGACATGGTCGAGAGGTTCCTAGAACAGCAACCTGCAATCTGTGCCACATTGTTGTCTCCAGAAGTCAGAAAAAGTGAGTCAGATCTCTGCACTCTCAACGAAACAGATGTGTCAAATGCAGAGGATGCTGTGAGTG
Source organism: Bombina bombina (assembly GCF_027579735.1). Lineage (NCBI taxonomy): Eukaryota > Metazoa > Chordata > Amphibia > Anura > Bombinatoridae > Bombina > Bombina bombina. The sequence goes on from NC_069506.1 coordinate 57,152,907, forward strand.
CATTAAAGCCAATGAAAGATGCAACCACACTGATGTCAGAAGAGCGCAATCCAACTGTTTCTCTCATTGCCCCTCTAAATGCACAACTGCTCCAGAACATGACAGACACCATGGGAGACACACCCATGATCCATGAGATCAAGAATGCCATCAAAACAGATCTCCTGAAGAGGTACAGCAGTGAGGCAGAGAAGAAGATACTTTATACAGCCTCTGCCCTGGATCCTCGTTTTAAGGGACTGCCTTTTATTCTCACAGAGGAGGAGAGATTGGAGATATACAGAGGAGTGACTGAGGAGGCTGCATCCTTGGAGGTAATTTTAATTGCATCATGTTTCTTGAAAAATGTATAAATTGAAAACAAACATAAAACATACCATCCATACAAAATAGGCTTAGCTAGCAGTAGCTTGATTAGTAGCTAGTTTAATGAGTACAAGGTTTATTATATAAGTCAGTTTGAAAACGCCACAGTCAGTCAACTTTCCTCCTCCTCCGTCCACTCCCGAGTCCTTCCTAATAGATGTGAGCTGTTGCATGCATTTATTTATGCATTACTGTCTCTCTGAGCACACACATAGCATTAGCTGGCTGGCTGCTCGAGGTAATAATGAATGCTATTTTTTCTATTCTTTTGTTCAAACACAGATTGAGTGTACTAGTACAGTTACATCTAGGAGGACAAACGTGGATGAAGTGCCACTGCCTGAGGGAAAAGAAACTCTGGAAGAAGAATCACCCATCGAGGAGGATAACCCTTCTCCTCCCAAAAGAAAGTCCACATCGCTGCTCATGACTTTGCTGGGACAGTCTTTCACTGACACTGAAGGTACAATAGAACCCAAGACCCCCTATGCCAAGGCTGAAGAGGAAATAGAGAAATATTGTAAAGCCCCATCTCTGCCTCTCACTGAAGACCCTTTGAAATGGTGGCATGTACATGAGGTCATATTTCCCCTCCTCTCTCATTTGTCAAAGCGATACTTGTGTATCCCAGGTACAAGCGTGTCTGCAGAGTGGGTTTTCTCCACTGCAGGAGATGTGGTAACGGCAAAAAGAAGCACCCTCAAACCAGAGCATGTGGATCAGCTAGTGTTCTTACAGAAAAACCTACATATTCCATAATTCTGAGTAGTGATTCAGGTTTATAATATTAATATTTAATGTTTTTTGGCACATCCAGAAGAAAGTGCTGTGTGCCCCACTGCCCAGTGCAGTATTGTTAAGTTATTTTATATTTGTTAATGTTATAGCTTATAGCTTTTTGAAAAATTAAGCTTAAAACCTTGAGTAAATCTTTGTTGGATCACAAAATATACTAGTACACTACAGGACACGACCGACCACGTCACTCTGTCACAGTCACACACACACACACACAATACAAAAGAAACAACACACAACTGCACACACCTCATGTGTGCGTGTCAGTCAGTGTCACCCTTCACCATGATTCACTCTTTTTATGATGTGTGTTTTTTTTGGTATTGTTTGACTGTGTGTGACTGTGACTGTGTGTGTGTTGTGTAACAATATATTTGTGATCCCATAAAGATAATCAAAGTTAGTAAATCTAGTAGTTCAATGCTACTTGTTGTATAATGTCTATTACTACTTCTAGTGTTACTGTGATGTTTGCCAATCAGGAAGTGCTCTGTTTTGTAGATGTTGTGCTATTGTTTACAGCACACCCCTGTATTGTTTGCAATGCAGTGAGTGCATAGTGCATAAGGGATTATCAATATTATTCACACTAAAAATTGTCTATTTTAAATAGACCCTTTAAGAAAGATATCATATGTTTTTGTTTATGATCCCAATCCCAAATTCCATCCCACCCACTCCCAGGCAGATCTGTAGGGGATAACCTAATATAACCAACCAGTTAACAATAACAATGTGTGTACTGTCTAACTGTCTTTATGAGTGTGTGAGTATGACTGTGAGTGAGTGAGTGCCAGTTTGAAAAGTTTGTATGTATCTATCTATGAGTGTGTGTGAGATGAGTGTATTAACTGCCTTTGAATGTTTTTGTTTGTATGTGATTGTGTGTCTGTCCCAGTGTCTAAGTGTCTATGAGTGTGAGTGTGACTGTGGCTGACTGGCTGTGGTGCCTTTGAATGTTTTTGTTTGTGTGTGTGTCCCACTGTGTCTCTAGTGTCTGAGTGTCTAGTGAGTGCGACTGTCTAACTGTCTATGAGTGCACTATGCAGAGAGTGAGACTGAAGCCAAACCACTATAGGGGAAGGAAAAGCCTTGAGTAAACCTTGAGTAAATCTTTATTGGATCACAAATATACTGTACACTACAGACAGTACAGCACACACAGCACACAGTGCCACACACAACAGCACAATACAAAAATAAAGCACACACACACCTCAGGTGAGTGGCGTGCCACCCTTTCTTCACCATGATTTACTCCTTGATGTCTGTGTCCTTTTTTATGTATTGTTTGTTTGTGTGTGACTGCTGTGTACTGTTCAGTGACAGACTCAGTCACTGTTCAGTTGTGTGTAGTACTGCTTTAACAGTAACTAATAACTAACTAATTATATTTGTGATCCCATAAAGATAATATAATCATCAAGAAGAAACTGTAGTTATAGTAGTTCAGTTCAATGCTACTTGTTTTAAATGTCTCTCTCTCTAGTACTATTGTAAGTCTGTAACTGTGTAAACTAATTGTATATGTCACAATCACATGTGTGTTGTGTGCACACTTTGTGCTGTGTGTTGTGTTCCAGATTCTTCACGTGATGTTTGTTTGCCACAAATTGACAGTCATGAAGGCACAGTGGACTGCACCTGTAATTTTGTACCTATAAGGGATTTATGTTTTGTTTTCTGAGGACAATTTTCACACAAATAAGGTATTATGGTGGTAACTTAAGCTTAACCTATCTATTTTGGTTTTAATTTAATGTCTATTATTATATTATTATTACTAAGTAAGTAAAGAAATTAAATTAAAACCAACATAGATAGGTTAGACATTTATTTGTTGTTCATGTTTCTTTACAAGTGTATAGTGTACTACTTACTATATATAATATATACATTTAAATAGTTTCTTTTATTGAAGAAGTACACTGTGAGCACTGCACTTTTTACACTACATACTCTATAACTACAGTTTGATGCCATAATATTGTTTCCAAACCAATACAACAATTGCCATTTAGTATTTATTGTTCTATAAACTGTTGTTGTCTGCTGTGTTCAGACTTTGCCACAGGAAGAGTGTCCTTTTTTGAGCTAATAAAATAAAAAAAGAGTTTATTTCAATACTTTGACTGCTTGAATTTTTTTTTCTGAAAAATTTACAAATTGGGCAGAAATAGTGCAGTAATCGTGATGCATCGCGATGCATCGTAGAATCGAATCGTATCGAATCGTTACGATGATAATCGTAATCAAATCGAATCGTGAGACAGGTGAAGATGCGCAGCTCTAATACACCCTCCCCAAACTGTCTCACTTTAAAGATGGAAATATTCCAAAATCCAAACCTTTTTCGCTCCCAAGCAGTTTGGTTAAAGGGTTGTCTATGTGTGCGTGCGTATATATATATTTTTTTTTTCTTTCATGTAATTGGCAAGAGTCCATGAGCTAGTGACGTATGGGATATACAATCCTACCAGAAGGGGCAAAGTTTCCCAAACCTCAAAATGTCTATAAATACACCCCTCACCACACCCACAATTCAGTTTACAAACTTTGCCTCCTATGGAGGTGGTGAAGTAAGTTTGTGCTGAGATTTCAGGAAGAATTCCAGTCTATTTGTTTTATTTTCTGGTCCTAGGAAAGGTCAGAAGGCTTCTGCTATTTCCTTGGCTTCTTGGTTAAAGCTTTTGATTCTTCAAGCTTATTTGGAGTCGGGTCAGTCCCCGCCTCAGAGAATTACAGCTCATTCTACTAGATCAGTCTCCACTTTGTGGGCCTTTAAGAATGAAGCTTCAGTTGATCAGATTTGCAAAGCGGCAACTTGGTCCTCTTTGCATACATTTACTAAATTCTACCGTTTTGATGTATTTGCTTCTTCAGAAGCAGTTTTTGGTAGAAAAGTTCTTGCCTGAGGAAACAGAGTGGTTAACTCTGAGAAACGCATAGCGTGTTTTACTGACTGTTTTTATATGATTAATTGATTTTTATAAAGTTCCTTTTATCCACTGAAGTCTCCTATTGTTTTATTGGAACATCCTGCAAAAAACCTTGGAACTGTTCATTACCAGAGTGTATATGTGCGCTGGGCCACTGCAATATACCCAGCAGGCTGCATTAGCACTATAGTGTGCTTCCCACTGTGTGAGTATTCTTCCAAGGGGAGTTGTTAGTGGGAGAATTTAAAGCTAACTGATCTGCACTAGGAGTCGCCCTCTATATATCTTCCATTTCTACAGCTGTTTCAGTTTGATTCTTCTGCTTTTGATTTAAGTTTTTTTCTTTCATTTATGAGAATAAACTTATTTTTTTGAGTTGTGGATTAATTTTTTCAGCGGAAAATGGCTGTTTTTATTTTTATCCCTCCCTCTCTAGTGACTCTTGCGTGGAGTTCCACATCTTGGGTATTGCTATCCCATACGTCACTAGCTCATGGACTCTTGCCAATTACATGAAAGAAAACATAATTTATGTAAGAACTTACCTGATAAATTAATTTCTTTCATATTGGCAAGAGTCCATGAGGCCCACCCTTTTTATGGTGGTTATGATTTTTTGTATAAAGCACAATTATTTCCAAATTTATTTTGTTGATGCTTTCTACTCCTTTCTTTATCACCCCACTGCTTGGCTATTCGTTAACTGAATTGTGGGTGTGGTGAGGGGTGTATTTATAGGCATTTTGAGGTTTGGGAAACTTTGCCCCTCCTGGTAGGAATGTATATCCCATACGTCACTAGCTCATGGACTCTTGCCAATATGAAAGAAATGAATTTATCAGGTAAGTTCTTACATAAATTATGTTATATATATATATACTAGTGTTAAGCCTGTGGTACACGGGCCAAAATGTTTATAGAAATAAATATACCTATCTATCTTTTTAATTTTTTTTCTGTAGTGTAGTGGTCCCACCAGCTCCCCCTACAATGGTCACCATCTACCCCCCCCCCACCCGAAACTCCTTTTTTGTAGTGTAGCTGCCCCATCCTTCTCTGTTCCTTTTAAAATATCCTTTTTGTAGCGTAGGGCCCTCCCACTCCCTCCCCTTGCCTCCTACCTCCGCTGCTGAGCTGCCCACCCACCTCCAGCCCACACCTCCCGCCGGCCCCAACAGAAGATCGTTACAGACGGTGACACACAGTGTCACCGTCTGTAATGATCAGGCACCTGCCCTCATATGAAGGCAGAGCACCGATCGCACTCCGGCACCATATGCAGCAGATGCCTGGAGCTGTAGGAGCTCCAGCTGTCGGCTGTAACATAACAGCTGAGAGTGCTGGAGCTTCCTGAAGCTGTCTCGCACTGTGGGTAAAGGCCAGGTATGTTTGTCCTCGCTCAGTCTCTACTGCGCATAACAGCTTCGGACAAACATACTTGGCCTTTTTATAATATAGGATAAATTAAATTTGGTTCGGGTTAAATCTTTCGGAACAAAATATTCGGTGCAATTCGTTTCCCCAGATATTTTGTTAGCTGCTGCTGCACTATTCTGTATTTGTTTCATTTTAAACTAAACTAATACTGAATATTTGTAGAACATTTACATTCATTTACATTCGTTTTCGATAAAAAAACCCCAAAAACCTTCGCCTTTAGCTCAGGCCCTGGGATCTGCTGTGCTAGGCCTCCTATTAGCACGGTTGGGGTTCTGTGATGTAAGTATTTAACCATTTAAACTAAACAAATGAAAACTGATTAATTTGTCAGTATTTATTGTTTTCTTCAAATCTCGGGGTGCAATTTCGTGAAAATTAAACAAATATCTTTGTTTCGTTTAGTGAATTTGCATTCGCAATAAAACAAATAAACATGCTTTATACGTATTCCTGAGTTGGGGGAAAAATGTTTCTTATATATGTGAAATGTGTCACTACTCACAAATATAACAGTGCAACATCAGTTGTTAAAGACAAATTGTACACAAACATGGACTTACCGTTTCCTTCCAAATAAACATAAACAGCTTTAAATGTTTCTAATATGTTTAAAGAGTGTTCTTTCCCATGCATTAGAAAAAAAGCATATTTTCCCTTTAGATGAACATTAAAGGTAATTTTTATATATGAATAAAATAAATATATATATATATATATATATATATAATGATTCAAAGAGAGCACTCTCACTTCCAAAGTGATGCCAGGGTGCTAGCGGATATGTATATAAATGAAACACTCTCTGGTCTTTTGGTGAATATTTAATCAAGCGTGACATTTCGGGGACACACTCCCCTTCCTCAGACGTTATTGTTTATTTGTATCAATTATCAAAATGCAAAGTGAAGTGAACAGAGGAAGAAAACTCAAATCAATGTTTGGTGTGACCACCATTTGTCTTGAAAATAGCATCAATTCTTCTAGGTACACTTGCACACAGTTTTTTAAGGAACTCGGCATATAACATTGATTATCATTAGCACCTGTTAGGTATAATTATTTAATAATGCACCTTACTATATGCCTACAAAATCCCCAACGTTGTGCAGGTCTACCTAAAAAATAAATTGTGATTTCACTCACGTATTGCACTCTCAAGTATTTTCTTTTCCCATCTGTCCAGTTGTATCCCTTGCTGCGCATCCTCCTGTTTTCTCATATTATCCATTTGCTATTTAGGGGCCATTAATGGTAGTGTCACCTCTAAGGCAGCACCAAGGTCTTGTATGCACTTGACCTTTATTTAAAAAGACATTTCCCTTTATATATTTACTATTATTATTACTACATAGTGCTGGGCACATAAGTGGGGATACATAATGACAACGATCCATGGTAAGATACAGATACATAATAACAGACAAAACAAATAAGTACAAAAGGAGGTGGAACCTGCTTTAAAGAGCTTAACGACAGCATTGTATCTTGAACGTCACATGACACAAGGGGTTTTCAGGACTCCCTTAGTCATGCAGAAATATCATGGCCTCATCACTGTCAGGGAGATCTGTGCTATTAAACCGCTAAATGCCCAAAAGACAGGCGATATACAGGGTACTTCAATTGCCTTTAAGGGTTGAGGGTGCAAATACATAAGGTTTGGGGTAATTGTCACGTGGATTGTAGTTGCGGCAACAAAATATCTATCTATCTTGACATCATTACCACAAAGCTGTAAAATGTCTTCCTGGTGAAAGCATATATTCAGTTTACAGAAGTGAGGGGAGCAGGTAAAGTGCATTGAATGATGCATTGTGGCCCCTGGGCCTTAGGTTGAACAAGCCTGTTCTACACAAATAGCTATTCACTGTCAGTCCCTGTGTCTATATAAGTCAATATAGAATACAATAAAGCCATGAAATCAGTTTTCTCATTGCCTAAAGAAGAGATTAGAAGTTAATACACAGCTTGTCCACCTACAAATCAATTTATTATCACTGCCCTCCAGATGCCTCATGGGAGTTTTTCATTCTCATACAAAGTCAATAAGGCATAGCTAATGAGGCTTGTAATCAGACATTTACTCATTCAATCAACCTGTAATGTGCACAAAGATAAAGAAAGAAAAAATGTTAGAGCACTCAATTTTCTTGTTTGTTAACAAAACACATTATTTCATATTGTTAACAAAACCTCCTACACATTCCGTAACCATGTGGATTATTACAATTTATTTATCAATTTATAAGTCAAGGCTTGGTTATTCACATCATTTAAGTTAGCTTATATTAATTATGGTTTGTGTATGTGCTATATGTATATGTTTTGTGCATATGGGTGAATTGGTATTACATTTATAAAAACATATACACGTAGATATAATTAAGGAAATATTTCTGTGCATAGATGACGTTTGTGTGTTAGTTTATGGCTTTGTAGTTTTCCACTTTTCTAAACCTTCTTTGTATGTAATTCTTTTCTTACCAGTCCCAATTTGTATATTTACAGCCTTATGCTTTTTGTCACTGTTATTTAAAGGGGCTTTATTTTTGTATGGAGCATTTCATTTTAAATAAATTGTCCTTTTCTTGTAATTTTGTTCTTTTTTTTTATCTTTACTGCCTTGCTCCTCCTAAAAACCCATTCTGGTCTTCATTACAATATCATATCTTTAGTTTAAATTGATTCTTTTTTTACCGAGTAGTATAACATTAGTAAATCCAAACTATCTCACAAAATCCAAACAACTGTAAATTGGTCATCCAAACATATTCTGTGCTACAAATAATGTTTCAATCTCCATGTTTCCACTATTTACCAATTTATATGGTGACTGGAGTGTGTGTGTGTGTGGGGGGGGGGGGAGTGGGCAAGGAAGAAACTTCTAGATTAAGGGAGGCACAGTTAGATTATAAATAACTCTTCCATTTTTATTTTAATCTAGCTGTGTGCTTGTAAGAGAATGCCAGACTTTCTATGTGATGTGTTAATATTTTTGTTGTGCCATTTTCCCTATTTGCTTTGCACCCAGGCTGGGCTATCACCATTTGACCAAATGCTGTAACTAACTCCCATTTTGCTTTTAATCTAGCTGTGTGCTTGCAAGTGTGCCAGACTTTCTTTGTGTTGTGAGACACAGGATGAGAACTAGCGCAGCAAAGGGGGTAGTCGTGCAGCGATGGGCAGCAAATATAAATATATATGAATATATACATATATATTTATGCACCTTATGAATACCTATCTGTATATGATAGGTTATACTACCAACAACTTAACATGATTGACACTACTAGCACCCAATCAAGTCATAGCATTAACACATAGGGGGTGCCGCCCGGCCCGCTTCTTAGACATACATCTCAGGAGACGGAAGTAATTCTACTACCAAACACCCTCTGAGGAAGAAGGAAAACCATAACCTTTGAAACGTGTAAGGGATAACAAACAAACACCACATCTATCTTTTCTCTCCTCCATTGGGGGATTTATTATTATTGTGTGACTTATTTTCGAACTATAACATCCTCTGTGTGTCATTTACCATTTGGGTAAGTTATATAACACGATAACCAACTGGTGTTTTTACACAAACTTTTATTCTTATGTTTTGTGGCATTTGGGATGAACTTGGTATTAACCCTTGACTGTGACATGCTATAAACTGCAGCTTCACCATCCATTGGGTTCACACACCAAAATTGTATCTCAGTGTATCACATGCCTCATATGTTTGAGGACTTCTAATTTGAGTTGCCATTTGTCTGTTTTTAATAACTTCAATTTTTTAATTAAACGGTTTTTACACTATGTCCCTTGCACCTTTATATTCTTTTGCATAACCCTGCGGGGAGCGTGAAGGAACAGACTACCAGCCTCCACCAGGACTGAAAGTCATACTCCTAAGAGGAGAAAGGACATACTCTGAGAGAGAGGAAGGAGGAGAAAGGCACATACTCTGAGAGGAGAAGGAGGGAAAGGCACCATACTCTGAGAGGAGAAGGAGGGAGAAAAGGCACATACTATGAGAGGAGAAGGAGGAGAAAGGCACCATACTCTGAGAGGAGACGGAGGAGAAAGGCACAAACTCTAAGAGGAGAAGGCGGAGAAAGGCACATACTCTAAGCGGAGAAGGAGGAGAAAGGCACATAACTCTGAGAGGAGAAGGAGCAGAAAGGCACATACTCTGAGAGGAGAAGGATGAGAAAAGGCACATACTCTGAGAGGAGAAGGAGGAGAAAAGGCACATACTCTGAGAGGAGAAGGAGAGAAAGGCACATACCTCTGAGAGGAGAAGGAGGAGAAAGGCACATACTCTGAGAGGAGAAGGAGGAGAAAGGCACATACTCTGAGAGACGGATGGAAAGGCACATACCTCTGAGAGGAGAAGGATGAGAAGGCACATACTCTGAGAGGAGAAGGAGGAGAAAACGGCAACTACTCTGAGAAGAGACGGAGGAGAAAGACACATACTCTGAGAGGAGAAGGAGGAGAAAGGCATACTCTGAGAGGAGAAGGAGGAGAAAGGCACATACTCTGAGAGGAGAAGGAGGAGAAAGGCACATACTCTGAGAGGAGACGGAGGAGAAAGGCACATACTCTGAGAGGAGAAGGAGGAGAAAGGCACATACTCTGAGAGGAGAAGGAGGAGAAAGGCAACATACTCTGAGAGGAGAAGGAGGAGAAAGGCACATACTCTGAGAGGGAGAAGGGAGGAGAAAGGCACATACTCTTGAGAGGAGAAGGATGAGAAAGGCACATACTCTGAGAGGAGAAGGATGAGAAAGGCACATACTCTGAGAGGAGAAGGAGGAGAAAGGCACATACTCTGAGAGGAGAAGGATGAGAAAGGCACATACTCTGAGAGGAGAAGGAGGAGAAAGGCACATACTCTGAGAGGAGAAGGAGGAGAAAGGCACATACTCTGAGAGGAGAAGGATGAGAAAGGCACATACTCTGAGAGGAGAAGGAGAAGAAAGGCACATACTCTGAGAGGAGAAGGAGAAGAAAGGCACATACTCTGAGAGGAGAAGGATGAGAAAGGCACATACTCTCAGAGGAGAAGGAGGAGAAAGGCACATACTCTGAGAGGAGAAGGATGAGAAAGGCACATACTCTGAGAGGAGAAGGAGAAGAAAGGCACATACTCTGAGAGGAGAAGGAGAAGAAAGGCACATACTCTGAGAGGAGAAGGATGAGAAAGGCACATACTCTGAGAGGAGAAGGAGAAGAAAGGCACATACTCTGAGAGGAGAAGGAGAAGAAAGGCACATACTCTGAGAGGAGAAGATGAGAAAGGCACATACTCTGAGAGGAGAAGGAGGAGAATGGCAATACTCTGAGAGGAGAAGGCGGAGGAAAGGCACACTACTCTGAGAGGAGATGGAGGAGAAAGGCACATACTTGAGAGGAGAAGGAGGAGAAAGGCACATACTCTGAGAGCGAGAAGGAGGAGAAAGGCACATACTCTGAGAGGAGAAGGAGGAGAAAGGCACATACTCTGAGAGGAGAAAGGCACATACTCTGAGAGGACGAAGGAGGAGCAAGGCACATACTCTGAGAGGAGAAGGAGGAGAAAGGACATACTTGAGAGGAGAAAGGCACAACTCTGAGAGGAGACGGATGAGAAAGGCACATACTCTGAGGAGGAGAAAGGCACATACTCTGAGAGGAGAAGGATGAGAAAGGCACATACTCTGAGAGGAGAAGGATGAGAAAGGCACATACTCTGAGAGGAGAAGGAGGAGAAAGGCACATACTCTGAGAGGAGAAGGAGGAGAAAGACACATACTCTGAGAGGAGAAGGAGGAGAAAGGCACATACTCTGAGAGGAGAAGGAGGAGAAAGGCACATACTCTGAGAGGAGAAGGAGGAGAAAGGCACATACTCTGAGAGGAGAAGGAGGAGAAAGGCACATACTCTGAGAGGAGAAGGAGGAGAAAGGCACATACTCTGAGAGGAGAAGGAGGAGAAAGGCACATACTCTGAGAGGAGAAGGAGGAGAAAGGCACATACTCTGAGAGGAGAAGGAGGAGAAAGACACATACTCTGAGAGGAGAAGGAGGAGAAAGGCACATACTCTGAGAGGAGAAGGAGGAGAAAGGCACATACTCTGAGAGGAGAAGGAGGAGAAAGGCACATACTCTGAGAGGAGAAGGATGAGAAAGGCACATACTCTGAGAGGAGAAGGAGGAGAAAGGCACATACTCTGAGAGGAGAAGGAGGAGAAAGGCACATACTCTGAGAGGAGAAGGAGGAGAAAGACACATACTCTGAGAGGAGAAGGAGGAGAAAGGCACATACTCTGAGAGGAGAAGGAGGAGAAAGGCACATACTCTGAGAGGAGAAGGAGGAGAAAGGCACATACTCTGAGAGGAGAAGGATGAGAAAGGCACATACTCTGAGAGGAGAAGGATGAGAAAGGCACATACTCTGAGAGGAGGAGGAGGAGAAAGGCACATACTCTGAGAGGAGAAGGAAGAGAATGACACATACTCTGAGAGGAGAAGGAGGAGAAAGGCACATACTCTGAGAGGAGAAGGAGGAGAAAGGCACATACTCTGAGAGGAGAAGGAGGAGAAAGGCACATATTCTGAGAGGAGAAGGAGGAGAAAGGCACATACTCTGAGAGGAGAAGGATGAGAAAGGCACATACTCTGAGAGGAGAAGGAGAAGAAAGGCACATACTCTGAGAGGAGAAGGAGAAGAAAGGCACATACTCTGAGAGGAGAAGGATGAGAAAGGCACATACTCTGAGAGGAGAAGGAGGAGAAAGGCACATACTCTGAGAGGAGAAGGATGAGAAAGGCACATACTCTGAGAGGAGAAGGATGAGAAAGGCACATACTCTGAGAGGAGAAGGAGGAGAAAGGCACATACTCTGAGAGGAGAAGGATGAGAAAGGCACATACTCTGAGAGGAGAAGGAGGAGAAAGGCACATACTCTGAGAGGAGAAGGATGAGAAAGGCACATACTCTGAGAGGAGAAGGAGGAGAAAGGCACATACTCTGAGAGGAGAAGGATGAGAAAGGCACATACTCTGAGAGGAGAAGGAGGAGAAAGGCACATACTCTGAGAGGAGAAGGATGAGAAAGGCACATACTCTGAGAGGAGAAGGAGAAGAAAGGCACATACTCTGAGAGGAGAAGGAGAAGAAAGGCACATACTCTGAGAGGAGAAGGATGAGAAAGGCACATACTCTGAGAGGAGAAGGAGGAGAAAGGCACATACTCTGAGAGGAGAAGGATGAGAAAGGCACATACTCTGAGAGGAGAAGGAGAAGAAAGGCACATACTCTGAGAGGAGAAGGAGAAGAAAGGCACATACTCTGAGAGGAGAAGGATGAGAAAGGCACATACTCTGAGAGGAGAAGGAGAAGAAAGGCACATACTCTGAGAGGAGAAGGAGAAGAAAGGCACATACTCTGAGAGGAGAAGATGAGAAAGGCACATACTCTGAGAGGAGAAGGAGGAGAAAGGCACATACTCTGAGAGGAGAAGGAGGAGAAAGGCACATACTCTGAGAGGAGAAGGAGGAGAAAGGCACATACTCTGAGAGGAGAAGGAGGAGAAAGGCACATACTCTGAGAGGAGAAGGAGGAGAAAGGCACATACTCTGAGAGGAGAAGGAGGAGAAAGGCACATACTCTGAGAGGAGAAGGAGGAGAAAGGCACATACTCTGAGAGGAGAAGGAGGAGAAAGGCACATACTCTGAGAGGAGAAGGAGGAGAAAGGCACATACTCTGAGAGGAGAAAGGCACATACTCTGAGAGGAGAAGGATGAGAAAGGCACATACTCTGAGAGGAGAAAGGCACATACTCTGAGAGGAGAAGGATGAGAAAGGCACATACTCTGAGAGGAGAAGGATGAGAAAGGCACATACTCTGAGAGGAGAAGGAGGAGAAAGGCACATACTCTGAGAGGAGAAGGAGGAGAAAGACACATACTCTGAGAGGAGAAGGAGGAGAATGGCACATACTCTGAGAGGAGAAGGAGGAGAAAGGCACATACTCTGAGAGGAGAAGGAGGAGAAAGGCACATACTCTGAGAGGAGAAGGAGGAGAAAGGCACATACTCTGAGAGGAGAAGGAGGAGAAAGGCACATACTCTGAGAGGAGAAGGAGGAGAAAGGCACATACTCTGAGAGGAGAAGGAGGAGAAAGACACATACTCTGAGAGGAGAAGGAGGAGAAAGGCACATACTCTGAGAGGAGAAGGAGGAGAAAGGCACATACTCTGAGAGGAGAAGGAGGAGAAAGGCACATACTCTGAGAGGAGAAGGATGAGAAAGGCACATACTCTGAGAGGAGAAGGAGGAGAAAGGCACATACTCTGAGAGGAGAAGGAGGAGAAAGGCACATACTCTGAGAGGAGAAGGAGGAGAAAGACACATACTCTGAGAGGAGAAGGAGGAGAAAGGCACATACTCTGAGAGGAGAAGGAGGAGAAAGGCACATACTCTGAGAGGAGAAGGAGGAGAAAGGCACATACCCTGAGAGGAGAAGGATGAGAAAGGCACATACTCTGAGAGGAGAAGGATGAGAAAGGCACATACTCTGAGAGGAGGAGGAGGAGAAAGGCACATACTCTGAGAGGAGAAGGAAGAGAAAGACACATACTCTGAGAGGAGAAGGAGGAGAAAGGCACATACTCTGAGAGGAGAAGGAGGAGAAAGGCACATACTCTGAGAGGAGAAGGAGGAGAAAGGCACATACTCTGAGAGGAGAAGGAGGAGAAAGGCACATACTCTGAGAGGAGAAGGATGAGAAAGGCACATACTCTGAGAGGAGAAGGATGAGAAAGGCACATACTCTGAGAGGAGAAGGAGGAGAAAGGCACATACTCTGAGAGGAGAAGGATGAGAAAGGCACATACTCTGAGAGGAGAAGGAGGAGAAAGGCACATACTCTGAGAGGAGAAGGAGGAGAAAGGCACATACTCTGAGAGGAGAAGGAGAAGAAAGGCACATACTCTGAGAGGAGAAGGAGAAGAAAGGCACATACTCTGAGAGGAGAAGGATGAGAAAGGCACATACTCTGAGAGGAGAAGGAGGAGAAAGGCACATACTCTGAGAGGAGAAGGATGAGAAAGGCACATACTCTGAGAGGAGAAGGAGAAGAAAGGCACATACTCTGAGAGGAGAAGGAGAAGAAAGGCACATACTCTGAGAGGAGAAGGATGAGAAAGGCACATACTCTGAGAGGAGAAGGAGAAGAAAGGCACATACTCTGAGAGGAGAAGGAGAAGAAAGGCACATACTCTGAGAGGAGAAGATGAGAAAGGCACATACTCTAAGAGGAGAAGGAGGAGAAAGGCACATACTCTGAGAGGAGAAGGAGGAGAAAGGCACATACTCTGAGAGGAGAAGGAGGAGAAAGGCACATACTCTGAGAGGAGAAGGAGGAGAAAGGCACATACTCTGAGAGGAGAAGGAGGAGAAAGGCACATACTCTGAGAGGAGGAGGAGGAGAAAGGCACATACTCTGAGAGGAGAAGGAGGAGAAAGACACATACTCTGAGAGGAGAAGGAGGAGAAAGGCACATACTCTGAGAGGAGAAGGAGGAGAAAGGCACATACTCTGAGAGGAGAAGGAGGAGAAAGGCACATACTCTGAGAGGAGAAGGAGGAGAAAGGCATATACTCTGAGAGGAGAAGGATGAGAAAGGCACATACTCTGAGAGGAGAAGGATGAGAAAGGCACATACTCTGAGAGGAGAAGGAGGAGAAAGGCACATACTCTGAGAGGAGAAGGATGAGAAAGGCACATACTCTGAGAGGAGAAGGAGGAGAAAGGCACATACTCTGAGAGGAGAAGGATGAGAAAGGCACATACTCTGAGAGGAGAAGGAGGAGAAAGGCACATACTCTGAGAGGAGAAGGATGAGAAAGGCACATACTCTGAGAGGAGAAGGAGAAGAAAGGCACATACTCTGAGAGGAGAAGGAGAAGAAAGGCACATACTCTGAGAGGAGAAGGATGAGAAAGGCACATACTCTGAGAGGAGAAGGAGGAGAAAGGCACATACTCTGAGAGGAGAAGGATGAGAAAGGCACATACTCTGAGAGGAGAAGGATGAGAAAGGCACATACTCTGAGAGGAGAAGGAGGAGAAAGGCACATACTCTGAGAGGAGAAGGAGGAGAAAGGCACATACTCTGAGAGGAGAAGGATGAGAAAGGCACATACTCTGAGAGGAGAAGGAGAAGAAAGGCACATACTCTGAGAGGAGAAGGAGAAGAAAGGCACATACTCTGAGAGGAGAAGGATGAGAAAGGCACATACTCTGAGAGGAGAAGGAGGAGAAAGGCACATACTCTGAGAGGAGAAGGATGAGAAAGGCACATACTCTGAGAGGAGAAGGAGAAGAAAGGCACATACTCTGAGAGGAGAAGGAGAAGAAAGGCACATACTCTGAGAGGAGAAGGATGAGAAAGGCACATACTCTGAGAGGAGAAGGAGAAGAAAGGCACATACTCTGAGAGGAGAAGGAGAAGAAAGGCACATACTCTGAGAGGAGAAGATGAGAAAGGCACATACTCTGAGAGGAGAAGGAGGAGAAAGGCACATACTCTGAGAGGAGAAGGAGGAGAAAGGCACATACTCTGAGAGGAGAAGGAGGAGAAAGGCACATACTCTGAGAGGAGAAGGAGGAGAAAGGCACATACTCTGAGAGGAGAAGGAGGAGAAAGGCACATACTCTGAGAGGAGGAGGAGAAAGGCACATACTCTGAGAGGAGAAGGAGGAGAAAGACACATACTCTGAGAGGAGAAGGAGGAGAAAGGCACATACTCTGAGAGGAGAAGGAGGAGAAAGGCACATACTCTGAGAGGAGAAGGAGGAGAAAGGCACATACTCTGAGAGGAGAAGGAGGAGAAAGGCACATACTCTGAGAGGAGAAGGATGAGAAAGGCACATACTCTGAGAGGAGAAGGATGAGAAAGGCACATACTCTGAGAGGAGAAGGAGGAGAAAGGCACATACTCTGAGAGGAGAAGGATGAGAAAGGCACATACTCTGAGAGGAGAAGGAGGAGAAAGGCACATACTCTGAGAGGAGAAGGAGGAGAAAGGCACATACTCTGAGAGGAGAAGGATGAGAAAGGCACATACTCTGAGAGGAGAAGGAGAAGAAAGGCACATACTCTGAGAGGAGAAGGAGAAGAAAGGCACATACTCTGAGAGGAGAAGGATGAGAAAGGCACATACTCTGAGAGGAGAAGGAGAAGAAAGGCACATACTCTGAGAGGAGAAGGAGAAGAAAGGCACATACTCTGAGAGGAGAAGGATGAGAAAGGCACATACTCTGAGAGGAGAAGGAGGAGAAAGGCACATACTCTGAGAGGAGAAGGAGAAGAAAGGCACATACTCTGAGAGGAGAAGATGAGAAAGGCACATACTCTGAGAGGAGAAGGAGGAGAAAGGCACATACTCTGAGAGGAGAAGGAGGAGAAAGGCACATACTCTGAGAGGAGAAGGAGGAGAAAGGCACATACTCTGAGAGGAGAAGGAGGAGAAAGGCACATACTCTGAGAGGAGAAGGAGGAGAAAGGCACATACTCTGAGAGGAGAAGGAGGAGAAAGGCACATACTCTGAGAGGAGAAGGAGGAGAAAGGCACATACTCTGAGAGGAGAAGGAGGAGAAAGGCACATACTCTGAGAGGAGAAGGAGGAGAAAGGCACATACTCTGAGAGGAGAAGGAGGAGAAAGGCACATACTCTGAGAGGAGAAAGGCACATACTCTGAGAGGAGAAGAATGAGAAAGGCACATACTCTGAGAGGAGAAAGGCACATACTCTGAGAGGAGAAGGATGAGAAAGGCACATACCTTGAGAGGAGAGGATGAGAAAGCGCACATACTCTGAGAGGAGAAGGAGAGAAAGGCACATACTCCTGAGAGGAGAGGAGAAGAAAGGCACATTACTCTGAGAGGAGAAGGATGAGAAAGGCACATACTCTGAGAGGAGAAGGAGGAGAAAGGCACATACTCTGAGAGGAGAAGTGAGAGAAAGGCACATACTCTGAGAGGGAGAGATGAGAAAGGCACATACTCTGAGAGGAGAAGAGAGAAAAGGCACATACTCCTGAGAGGAGAAGGAGAAGAAAGGCACATACTCTTGAGAGAGAAGGATGAGAAAGGCACATACTCTGAGAGGAGAAGGAGACGAAACGGCACATACTCTGAGAGGAGAAGGAGAGAAAGGCACATACTCTGAGAGGAGAAGATGAGAAAGGCACATACTCTGAGAGGAGAAGGAGGAGAAAAGGCACATACTCTGAGAGGAGAAGGAGGAGAAAGGCACATATCTGAGCAGGAGAAGGAGGAGAAGGCACATACTCTGAGAGGAGAAGGAGGAGAAAGGCACATACTCTGAGAGGAGAAGGAGGAGAAAGGCACATACTCTGAGAGGAGAAGGAGGAGAAAGGCACATACTCTGAGAGGAGAAGGATGAGAAAGGCACATACTCTGAGAGGAGAAGGAGGAGAAAGGCACATACTCTGAGAGGAGAAGGAGGAGAAAGGCACATACTCTGAGAGGAGAAAGGCACATACTCTGAGAGGAGAAGGATGAGAAAGGCACATACTCTGAGAGGAGAAGGATGAGAAAGGCACATACTCTGAGAGGAGAAGGATGAGAAAGGCACATACTCTGAGAGGAGAAGGAGGAGAAAGGCACATACTCTGAGAGGAGAAGGAGGAGAAAGACACATACTCTGAGAGGAGAAGGAGGAGAAAGGCACATACTCTGAGAGGAGAAGGAGGAGAAAGGCACATACTCTGAGAGGAGAAGGAGGAGAAAGGCACATACTCTGAGAGGAGAAGGAGGAGAAAGGCACATACTCTGAGAGGAGAAGGAGGAGAAAGGCACATACTCTGAGAGGAGAAGGAGGAGAAAGGCACATACTCTGAGAGGAGAAGGAGGAGAAAGACACATACTCTGAGAGGAGAAGGAGGAGAAAGGCACATACTCTGAGAGGAGAAGGAGGAGAAAGGCACATACTCTGAGAGGAGAAGGAGGAGAAAGGCACATACTCTGAGAGGAGAAGGATGAGAAAGGCACATACTCTGAGAGGAGAAGGAGGAGAAAGGCACATACTCTGAGAGGAGAAGGAGGAGAAAGGCACATACTCTGAGAGGAGAAGGAGGAGAAAGGCACATACTCTGAGAGGAGAAGGAGGAGAAAGGCACATACTCTGAGAGGAGAAGGAGGAGAAAGGCACATACTCTGAGAGGAGAAGGAGGAGAAAGACACATACTCTGAGAGGAGAAGGATGAGAAAGGCACATACTCTGAGAGGAGAAGGATGAGAAAGGCACATACTCTGAGAGGAGGAGGAGGAGGAGAAAGGCACATACTCTGAGAGGAGAAGGAAGAGAAAGACACATACTCTGAGAGGAGAAGGAGGAGAAAGGCACATACTCTGAGAGGAGAAGGAGGAGAAAGGCACATACTCTGAGAGGAGAAGGAGGAGAAAGGCACATACTCTGAGAGGAGAAGGAGGAGAAAGGCACATACTCTGAGAGGAGAAGGATGAGAAAGGCACATACTCTGAGAGGAGAAGGATGAGAAAGGCACATACTCTGAGAGGAGAAGGAGGAGAAAGGCACATACTCTGAGAGGAGAAGGATGAGAAAGGCACATACTCTGAGAGGAGAAGGAGGAGAAAGGCACATACTCTGAGAGGAGAAGGAGGAGAAAGGCACATACTCTGAGAGGAGAAGGATGAGAAAGGCACATACTCTGAGAGGAGAAGGAGAAGAAAGGCACATACTCTGAGAGGAGAAGGAGAAGAAAGGCACATACTCTGAGAGGAGAAGGATGAGAAAGGCACATACTCTGAGAGGAGAAGGAGGAGAAAGGCACATACTCTGAGAGGAGAAGGATGAGAAAGGCACATACTCTGAGAGGAGAAGGAGAAGAAAGGCACATACTCTGAGAGGAGAAGGAGAAGAAAGGCACATACTCTGAGAGGAGAAGGATGAGAAAGGCACATACTCTGAGAGGAGAAGGAGAAGAAAGGCACATACTCTGAGAGGAGAAGGAGAAGAAAGGCACATACTCTGAGAGGAGAAGATGAGAAAGGCACATACTCTGAGAGGAGAAGGAGGAGAAAGGCACATACTCTGAGAGGAGAAGGAGGAGAAAGGCACATACTCTGAGAGGAGAAGGAGGAGAAAGGCACATACTCTGAGAGGAGAAGGAGGAGAAAGGCACATACTCTGAGAGGAGGAGGAGAAAGGCACATACTCTGAGTGGAGAAGGAGGAGAAAGCCACATACTCTGAGAGGAGAAGGAGGAGAAAGGCACATACTCTGAGAGGAGAAGGAGGAGAAAGGCACATACTCTGAGAGGGAGAAGGAGGGAGAAGGCCCATACTCTGAGAGGAGAAGAGGAGAAAGGCACATACTCTGAGAGGAAGAAAGGATGAGAATGGCTACATACTCTGAGAGGAGAAGGATGAGGGAAAGGCACATACTCTGAGAGGGAGAAGGAGGAGAAAGGCACATACTCTGAGAGGAGAAGGAGAGAAAAGGCACATACTCTGAGAGGAAGAAGGAGGAGAAAGGCACATACTCTGAGAGGAGAAGGATGAGAAAAGGCACATACTCTGAGAGGAGAAGGATGAGAAAGGCACATACTCTGAGAGGAGAAGGAGAAGAAAGGCACATACTCTGAGAGGAGAAGGAGAGAAAGGCACATACTCTGAGAGGAGAAGGAGGAGAAAGGCACATACTCTGAGAGGAGAAGGAGGAGAAAGGCACATACTCTGAGAGGAGAAGGATGAGAAAGGCCACATACACTGAGAGGAGAAGGAGGAAGAAAGGCACATACTCTGAGAGGAGAAGGAGGAGAAGGCACATACTCTGAGAGGAGAAGGATGAGAAAGGCACATACTCTGAGAGGAGAAGGAGGAGAAAGGCACATACTCTGAGAGGAGAAGGATGAGAAAGGCACATACTCTGAGAGGAGAAGGAGAAGAAAAGGCACATACTCTGAGAGGAGAAGGAGAAGAAAGGCACATACTCTGAGAGGAGAAGGATGAGAAAGGCACATACTCTGAGAGGAGAAGGAGGAGAAAGGCACATACTCTGAGAGGAGAAGGAGAAGAAAGGCACATACTCTGAGAGGAGAAGATGAGAAAGGCACATACTCTGAGAGGAGAAGGAGGAGAAAGGCACATACTCTGAGAGGAGAAGGAGGAGAAAGGCACATACTCTGAGAGGAGAAGGAGGAGAAAGGCACATACTCTGAGAGGAGAAGGAGGAGAAAGGCACATACTCTGAGAGGAGAGGAGGAGAAAGGCACATACTCTGAGAGGAGAAGGAGGAGAAAGGCACATACTCTGAGAGGAGAAGGAGGAGAAAGGCACATACTCTGAGAGGAGAAGGAGGAGAAAGGCACATACTCTGAGAGGAGAAGGAGGAGAAAGGCACATACTCTGAGAGGAGAAAGGCACATACTCTGAGAGGAGAAGGATGAGAAAGGCACATACTCTGAGAGGAGAAGGATGAGAAAGGCACATACTCTGAGAGGAGAAGGATGAGAAAGGCACATACTCTGAGAGGAGAAGGAGGAGAAAGGCACATACTCTGAGAGGAGAAGGAGGAGAAAGACACATACTCTGAGAGGAGAAGGAGGAGAAAGGCACATACTCTGAGAGGAGAAGGAGGAGAAAGGCACATACTCTGAGAGGAGAAGGAGGAGAAAGGCACATACTCTGAGAGGAGAAGGAGGAGAAAGGCACATACTCTGAGAGGAGAAGGAGGAGAAAGGCACATACTCTGAGAGGAGAAGGAGGAGAAAGGCACATACTCTGAGAGGAGAAGGAGGAGAAAGGCACATACTCTGAGAGGAGAAGGAGGAGAAAGGCACATACTCTGAGAGGAGAAGGAGGAGAAAGGCACATACTCTGAGAGGAGAAGGAGGAGAAAGGCACATACTCTGAGAGGAGAAGGATGAGAAAGGCACATACTCTGAGAGGAGAAGGAGGAGAAAGGCACATACTCTGAGAGGAGAAGGAGGAGAAAGGCACATACTCTGAGAGGAGAAGGAGGAGAAAGACACATACTCTGAGAGGAGAAGGAGGAGAAAGGCACATACTCTGAGAGGAGAAGGAGGAGAAAGGCACATACTCTGAGAGGAGAAGGAGGAGAAAGGCACATACTCTGAGAGGAGAAGGATGAGAAAGGCACATACTCTGAGAGGAGAAGGATGAGAAAGGCACATACTCTGAGAGGAGGAGGAGGAGGAGAAAGGCACATACTCTGAGAGGAGAAGGAAGAGAAAGACACATACTCTGAGAGGAGAAGGAGGAGAAAGGCACATACTCTGAGAGGAGAAGGAGGAGAAAGGCACATACTCTGAGAGGAGAAGGAGGAGAAAGGCACATACTCTGAGAGGAGAAGGAGGAGAAAGGCACATACTCTGAGAGGAGAAGGATGAGAAAGGCACATACTCTGAGAGGAGAAGGATGAGAAAGGCACATACTCTGAGAGGAGAAGGAGGAGAAAGGCACATACTCTGAGAGGAGAAGGATGAGAAAGGCACATACTCTGAGAGGAGAAGGAGGAGAAAGGCACATACTCTGAGAGGAGAAGGAGGAGAAAGGCACATACTCTGAGAGGAGAAGGATGAGAAAGGCACATACTCTGAGAGGAGAAGGAGAAGAAAGGCACATACTCTGAGAGGAGAAGGAGAAGAAAGGCACATACTCTGAGAGGAGAAGGATGAGAAAGGCACATACTCTGAGAGGAGAAGGAGGAGAAAGGCACATACTCTGAGAGGAGAAGGATGAGAAAGGCACATACTCTGAGAGGAGAAGGAGAAGAAAGGCACATACTCTGAGAGGAGAAGGAGAAGAAAGGCACATACTCTGAGAGGAGAAGGAGGAGAAAGGCACATACTCTGAGAGGAGAAGGAGAAGAAAGGCACATACTCTGAGAGGAGAAGGAGAAGAAAGGCACATACTCTGAGAGGAGAAGATGAGAAAGGCACATACTCTGAGAGGAGAAGGAGGAGAAAGGCACATACTCTGAGAGGAGAAGGAGGAGAAAGGCACATACTCTGAGAGGAGAAGGAGGAGAAAGGCACATACTCTGAGAGGAGAAGGAGGAGAAAGGCACATACTCTGAGAGGAGGAGGAGAAAGGCACATACTCTGAGAGGAGAAGGAGGAGAAAGACACATACTCTGAGAGGAGAAGGAGGAGAAAGGCACATACTCTGAGAGGAGAAGGAGGAGAAAGGCACATACTCTGAGAGGAGAAGGAGGAGAAAGGCACATACTCTGAGAGGAGAAGGAGGAGAAAGGCACATACTCTGAGAGGAGAAGGATGAGAAAGGCACATACTCTGAGAGGAGAAGGATGAGAAAGGCACATACTCTGAGAGGAGAAGGAGGAGAAAGGCACATACTCTGAGAGGAGAAGGATGAGAAAGGCACATACTCTGAGAGGAGAAGGAGGAGAAAGGCACATACTCTGAGAGGAGAAGGAGGAGAAAGGCACATACTCTGAGAGGAGAAGGATGAGAAAGGCACATACTCTGAGAGGAGAAGGAGAAGAAAGGCACATACTCTGAGAGGAGAAGGAGAAGAAAGGCACATACTCTGAGAGGAGAAGGATGAGAAAGGCACATACTCTGAGAGGAGAAGGAGGAGAAAGGCACATACTCTGAGAGGAGAAGGATGAGAAAGGCACATACACTGAGAGGAGAAGGAGAAGAAAGGCACATACTCTGAGAGGAGAAGGAGAAGAAAGGCACATACTCTGAGAGGAGAAGGATGAGAAAGGCACATACTCTGAGAGGAGAAGGAGGAGAAAGGCACATACTCTGAGAGGAGAAGGATGAGAAAGGCACATACTCTGAGAGGAGAAGGAGAAGAAAGGCACATACTCTGAGAGGAGAAGGAGAAGAAAGGCACATACTCTGAGAGGAGAAGGATGAGAAAGGCACATACTCTGAGAGGAGAAGGAGGAGAAAGGCACATACTCTGAGAGGAGAAGGAGAAGAAAGGCACATACTCTGAGAGGAGAAGATGAGAAAGGCACATACTCTGAGAGGAGAAGGAGGAGAAAGGCACATACTCTGAGAGGAGAAGGAGGAGAAAGGCACATACTCTGAGAGGAGAAGGAGGAGAAAGGCACATACTCTGAGAGGAGAAGGAGGAGAAAGGCACATACTCTGAGAGGAGAAGGAGGAGAAAGGCACATACTCTGAGAGGAGAAGGAGGAGAAAGGCACATACTCTGAGAGGAGAAGGAGGAGAAAGGCACATACTCTGAGAGGAGAAGGAGGAGAAAGGCACATACTCTGAGAGGAGAAGGAGGAGAAAGGCACATACTCTGAGAGGAGAAGGAGGAGAAAGGCACATACTCTGAGAGGAGAAAGGCACATACTCTGAGAGGAGAAGAATGAGAAAGGCACATACTCTGAGAGGAGAAAGGCACATACTCTGAGAGGAGAAGGATGAGAAAGGCACATACTCTGAGAGGAGAAAGGCACATACTCTGAGAGGAGAAGGAGGAGAAAGGCACATACTCTGAGAGGAGGAGGAGAAAGGCACATACTCTGAGAGGAGAAGGATACTACCGTCTGGACCTACCATTACTGCCACACCAGGACTGAGGAAGTTTTTACACTTGCAAGAGGCGGCAACTTACCTCATATGATTGAGGTTTGTTCTAGTAAGTGTAATACCTACCAGATTTACCTGCTTTTCACCTATTTGATATTTAGTCCTTACTAAAGACAACTAAATTGACTTTTCACTCTATGATTTTTTGAATTACTTAATATTATTGTGAACTACTATCATTCTCAACACCAGTGACATCACATTGTGATTCCATACTACTTAACAGAGTGTCCTCATGTAATCGTATACACGGTTATTTATCTTTATTCCTTTACATAATTTTATTACCACCCTAGTGAGAACAGGGATTCATTCCTAGGATAAGCGCTGTTCCTCTCTCTTTCTTTTACTATATATATTTATGTGTTAATATGTGTATATATACATATTAATACATACATATATATGTATATAAGCATATTAATATATATTTATTGGGAACACACAGTCCCCCTAGACCGCAAAGTAAAGCACTTTTCATTGCTATTTGTTTTGCAACTCCCCACACAGCCAACTTTAGCCCCCAAATACTGCCTAGTGCTGTTTTTTTATATATAAAAAAGGGACCTCACATGTTATTTTGGGGACAATTGGGGGACATTTAAAAATGAAAGGGACATTAAACACTAAATACATGCTAGATAGAATGATGCATTCAAAGAAAAGATTAGTCCATGACTAACATGTAGATGTATTTTTTAAAGTTTCATTAGTTGTTTAAAAAGTGACAAAATAAGTGTAAAGTTTTAGTGTCTATAAAACACTGGGAGCTGCCATGTTGTAACTTGTGTTACCTTCTCTGCTGTGGCCAATTAGGGTCAGTTATAAATAGGTCACTAGAGTGTGCAGCCAATGGTTGTGCTGGATTTAACAGTGTTCTGCACTTGCATTTCTAACAGGAACTGAAAAGCTCATATTTTCAGAATGGAATTACAGGCAAAGAGGACAAAATAAATAATGAAAGTATATTGCAGAGTTGTTTTATTATATACAATTTATCATTTTATATTACCATCTCAAAGTGTTTAATGTCCCTTTAACCAGATGTCTAAACAAAGAAAAAAATGGGCTACAATCAATATCCCTTTAACTGTGTTTTTATCTTAGGAGACAGCAGAAAATATTTTGAGCAATTTTTTTTTATTTTAAATTACAGCAAATTTTTCATTATCAAGTAAATGACGGAAGCTAATTTTGCAAATATTTGTACTTCATTCAAATAGCGTAAAAAAGGCAACATGACAATGTTATTGAGAAAATATTTTATTAATATACAGGTATTTTATGTTGATATAAATTCATATTTAGATGATATATATATATATATATATATATATATATATATATATATATATAATACAGAACAAAAGTATTTTACCACCACACATACAAGCTAAAAATGAATTAAGCCACAAGAACATATAGAACAAACAAGGCAAATATTGCCAATACAT
>NC_069506.1:57183537-57208537 GCF_027579735.1 Bombina bombina
TGTTCAGCCTCCTTTTTCCTTAGAGTTTTGCATGAAGTTTCACTGGGTCACGATACTGAAAGGCATTGTTTACATAATAAAAGAGGTAGTGATCTACTGTCACTTACAGGACTCTTTAATATACATTTATTATATATATATATATATATATATATATATATCCAAAGAAAAGCACTCTCACCTAACTGGTTTAAATCAGGAACCAGGGTGCAAGAAATTGTAGTACATATCACAGAAGAAAATTGCATTCACTGGGTTTGAATCAAACAAAAAGTTTACTAGCGTGACGATTTTGGGGTATTCCTGAGGGCTGAGGAAGGGGTGAATACCCCAAAACGTCACGCTAGTAAACTTTTTGTTTGATTCAAACTCAGTGAGTGCAATTTTATATATAATATCTATCTATCTATCTATCTATCTATCTATCTATCATCTATCTGTCTATTTATTTTTATAAATATATATTTCTCTATTGTGTATAACAGCATTGGTGACTATCAGTCTTGCATTTATTCCTGTAATTGTGAACCCTCTTGCTCTCCTGTTGTTATCACAGACCAGAAAGATAGTTTGTGTGTTTTATGTATAGATATATACAGATTTTGCCATTGAACTTCCTTCTTATTTATTACATTGTTTAAATGTATTTATGTGTGCACACATTATGTATGATTTAAATGTGTGTATGTAATTTGTAGACTGAATACAAAGCAATTAATATAGATCATGAGTGTGCACCAGATAAAGATGACCATTTTGGACATTGGGGACAGCGCTATCTTATCTCTGCAGGATTAATAATTTTGTCTTTCTTGCTTGTGGGGATCAGGTGCAGTGCAGCAGATTGCAGATGGAAGATAAGGTGAGAGAGAAATAATTGCATGAAGATAGCAACAAGCTATTTATCTTGCTTATCTCATCCCATTTTCCAGCAAACACAAAACCCCTGAGAGTTAACCTCATGTAAATGTATTGCTAGATAAAGTGATATTGAACCCTTATATACAGTATATACGACCCTGCTCCCGTATTAAAGGGACATATAACTCTGCTAGTGGTTACTTTATTAGCATATAATAGAATAGAAGAGGAAATAAGAGAAGGAAAACAGGCTTCAAAACTTAAGGAAACCGAGCACTGTACAATTATTTCACTATGATACCAATGAATATAATTTGAAAGAACATACATCTGCATATTATTCTCAGGGAAATATTTTTGGAACATTGCACTAGTAATCTATCTATCTATCTATCTATCTATCTATCTATCTATCTATCTATCTATCTATCTGTCTGCCTGTCTGTCTACGACTGTCTACGACTGTCTATCTATCTATCTATCTATCTATCTATCTATCTGTCTGTCTACGACTGTCTATCTATCTATCTATCTATCTATCTATCTATCTATCTATCATCTATCTATCATCATGATCTATCTATTCCTCTATCTATCTATCTATCTATCTATCTATCTATCTATCTATCTATCACTATCTATCTGTCTGTCTGTCTATCTATCTATCTATCTATCTATCTATATATCTGTCTGTCTGCCTGTCTGTCTATCTTCATCTATCTATCTATCTATCTATCTATCTATCTATCTATCATCTATCTATCTATCTATGTATCTGTCTATCTATCTATTTATCTGTCTTTCTGTTGTCTGTTGTGCTACTTCCAACATGCACAAAGTGCCGCAATATACCGTTTATCGCTTGAGCGCAACAGCGCGCCACTCTTAATCTAGCCTTATTGGAGTAGTGTTTGCAGCTATACATTGATACAAATGCATCTGCCCTCTAGTGTATATATATTTATATCTCTATCTATATATATCTCTTTCTATATATATATATATATATATATATATATATATATATACATACACACACAGTATGTGTCTCTATCTATCTATCTATCTATCTATCTATCTATCTATCTATCTATCTATATCTAGTTATATGTATATATTGTTATTATGAGTGTAACTCTATAGCTATATATAATTATATATATAATTATATATATATATATATATATATATATATATATATATATATATATATATATATATATATATATATATATATAGAGAGAGAGAGAGAGAGAGAGAGAGAGAATAAACTACTGAATAAACCTTTGCTGTGCTTAAATCCAGAGGGTATAATTTTTTGGATGAATATATCTATCTATACACACACACACACACATTATTTGTCTCTATCTATCTATCTATCTCTCTAATAAGAAAGTAAGCAATAGAATATAAATAATTAGTAGTAATTACACAACTGATACTATTTCATTATTTCCATTTTAAAGGGATAGAAAGGTCAAATCTGAAATTTAAATAGGGAGCATTCTGCTTCACTGCACCGGCTTAGAAATTCAACAGTGGCTTTTATGACACAAATTGAATCTTCACATGCACATTACCGGTTATCTGAGCTTTAAATGCTGGTGCACGGGCCTTCACAGCATATGTGCATATTTTGCTGAAAAATCAGTGATAACGGATACTAGAA
Source organism: Bombina bombina (assembly GCF_027579735.1). Taxonomy (NCBI): domain Eukaryota; kingdom Metazoa; phylum Chordata; class Amphibia; order Anura; family Bombinatoridae; genus Bombina; species Bombina bombina. Next base: position 57,186,071 of record NC_069506.1, read on the forward strand.
GCATTTCTTATTATAGAAGTAAAGCAAAAATGCTTTTATTTATAATTAAAATGCAATCATTTCAATTTTGACCTTTACTAAACATTTTTTGAGCAAGATTATTTTCTACATGGTAATTTCTACTCTTTAATGCACATAACAGAAATGTGTAAACTAATTGTCCCTTCAGGCATGCTGTAGTTTTGTGTATGAAGAAACTAATTGTCTATTCTTTAAGGTGTGCATTAGTTAGGATGACAAACAAATGCATGCTAATAAGAAACCTATTGTCAGCCATGAAATGGGCAGATAAAGACCTTTTACACAATGAGCTTTAATAGTGTATTGTATAAAATAGCCTTATGTTGAGTAAAATGAATAAATACAAATAAATAAATACAAGCAGTTCTGTTAATGATATTTGTTAATGTTTATAATAAATGTATAATTCAGACAGTGTGTGTCATTTTAAATAGATTTCCAATGTACTTCTATTATCTACTTGGCTTTGTTTTTTTAATGACTTTGCTTAAAAGCATACCTGGGTAGGCTCACTAGCTGCATTGCAATACTGGTACTTGGCTGCTGATTGGTAGCTGCACATATATGCCTTTTGTCATTGTCTCACCTAACATGTTCCTCTAGCTCCCAGTAATGCATTGCTGTTCCTTCAACAAGGATGCCAGGAAAACTAATCATATTTGATATTAGAAGTAAATTGTAAAGTTGTTTAAAAATGTACACTGTATCTGAATCATAAAACACATATTCCTGTTGTCTTGCTGTAGAGTATGATATCAGCCAAAACTAAACATTTTTAAAATAAATTTACATCATGTTTGCTGCAACTGGTTTTCAATAACCAAACTCCACCCAATATGTGGCTTATCTAGAGTCTAGTTTCTCAACCTGTGGTACGTGTACCCATGGGCGTACTTGGGGCATTGGCAAGGGGTACTCCAGGGATTGTCCCTTTTTTTCCTGATGTAGCTATTGTAAACATGACATGTCAAAGAAAGCTGTGTTTCTCATTTCTACCCTTGTACACTCCTAACAGGGCAGAGTGTGAGTATTTCCCTCTCTAGGTTGGACCACTGCTCAATCACTGATTCACCTCAAATTGGTTAAACCTTAGATTCTGGCTTGTTAGTGACATACGAGGGCTGGAGTGGACATTCACTGATATGAACAGAGAACTTGTTTTACTGTGACCAAGTAGGGTTGCCACCTTTCTTGGAAGAAAATACTGGCCAAGTTAATTAACATAAATTTGCATAAATAATTAAACAGCATAACTCAAAAACTAAAGCTGATAGGACTGATTTTAAATGCTCATTTGTTTATAACTGATATTCATCACACTCAGAAGAAGTTTCACTTTGACAATATTTATTGACATGAACCTTAAAAATACCAGTCGTGTCGGTAAAATACCGGCTGGGTGACAACCCTAAGACCAAGTGTCACAGAGACTAGTGGCAGATAAATGTGCCCCTGAGAAATAGGAAAAGTGCATCATACCGAAGTATTCCGCAATAAAACCAGACAGATAAACTGTGTATGAATTGTTTATTAAAAACAGTAAGATGGTACCACATATACTACTTTCCTCATCATGAAGTAAAGAGTTTATTTTTCTTTCATGAAAGAAGCACATTAATAGCATATTATTATTTATATCCATGGACCATATATCTGTGTTTTATGTGTTTATTATTCTCTGTTATAATATTGACAAATATTACATTCCGGAGCACATAAAACAAATATCTAATTACTATATGTTTGCTTAATTAATATATCTGTTACCAGCTTGTGACATCAAGTGATACACGTGATTTCCATGTTTGCTTATGTAAAAGATTAATAATATTTGTGCTACAGTTGGGGTACATTGGAAACAACAGTATGACTAGAGGAATACTTGCTACAAAAAGGTCTGAGAAACACTGATCTAGAGGATCCAATGCAATCTGGAGAAGAAAAGGTTAGTCACTGTCATTATGGGAATAAAATGGTATTGTTTTATAATTCTTATTTGCAGACGCCAATTAGAGACAGATAAATAGCAGAGTTAGTCATGAATTGTGCATTTCAAGTTCTTTTCAGAGTTAAAGGGACAGTCTAGTCAAAATTAAACTTTCATGATTCAGATAGGGCATGCAATTTTTTTTTATTTTTATTTTCTTCCAAGAAGTGAAATAGTAGTACAAATAGCACCTTCATCCCATCACGCAGGGTGGGGAGGAAGCTATAGAAATGCAAACAGTAAAAATAACTAACATTTTTCATTTTAACCAACAAAAACTTAAAAAGTTGTCAGTGTAGCAAACTGAGGTTATAATAAGGTCTAATGTTAGATCACATTCTTGGGGTTTTCAATATAAAGAAAGTAAGAAACATTCAATTCATGAAATAAAGTAGAGCAGAAACCACTAAATATTCAAATTCAAAAACAAAACAATAAAATGGAATCAGCAAGAAGTTCCACCGGGGCTTTTTGCCCCTGCATGTCACAATATGAAAAAAAAAAAAAAAAGAAAATAATGTAAATATTTAGAGGGGCTAGGCCATCTTCCATTATATGATATTAACCTGACTGGCTAACTTTGCCTATTAATCGGGAGATAGACATTCTGCCCTTTAGCCTTGTAGCTTTCTTGCTAACTTCGTATAAAACAAGAAAAAGAAACGAAATAAAGAGAAGTAAAGGAGAGAAAAAGAGAAAAAAAAAAGAAAAGAAAACAGCATAAATTGTCTCTTCCCCTCCCTCCCTCTCCCCTCCTTCATTATCAGGATCCCAACGGGTGCTGTGTTGTTTACCAAATTCCTAGCAGAACTAATTCAGTATCTCTGAAAGGGTAAATTATATATTCAATCTCACTGGGGGAGAGAGCTTTAATAAAATGAGACCACTTAGAGAAGAAACTTCTGATATCTCTGTCATTTTGCAAATCAGTGTCAACTTGTTCAATGATACATTGCTTCTTTAGGCAGTTTTTAACTTCTGTTATGCTTGGAATTGTTTTTGTTTTCCATTTTTTTAAGATCAGATATCTAACCGCTAGGATGACCATACTTGTAGTTTTATTGTTATCGTATGTTGAGTCTGGGTTATCAGCAAGGAACACTATCCTCCTGGGAGAGAAAGAAAAGGAAGGAACTTTGACAATGTTATTGAGCCAGTATTGTATTCTCAGCCAGAAATTCTTGATTTTTGGACAGTCCCATATCATATGCAGAAGGCTAGCGGCCGGAAGCGAGCATTTTGGGCATTTGTTGAACCCGGTGTTAAGACATTTAGATCCCTTTTCCGGGGTGAAGTAAGTCATATGTATAAGCCTTACATGTGATTCTCTCCAGGTTGCAGAAAGGGTGACACGGGAGACCTCAATAATCGAGAAGGTAAGTAGGGCTGGGTCTAAGGAATCCTGTCGAAGCTTTAAGGCCCAATTAGAATGAAGTTTATCCATAGTATCGGGGCCTTTAAATGAGATCAAAGTTTGGTAAATGAATGAGATTGAGGTGATTCCATTCTTAACTAATGTTAACCAGTTCTCTACGTCACCTAGTGACCAGTCCCAGCCAAAATCAGCCACCTGTTTGAGGGCAAAATGCCTCACCTGAAGGTACGCAAAGAAGTCTTGGTTGGGAATGTGGAATTCCTCCTTGAGAGAACTGAAAGTCTTTATGCATCTTCTTTCAAAGTCAAGGAGTTGTTCAACTTTTGCCAGGCCCAGAGTTGCCCAGTTAGAGAATAGAGCTGACTGCATTCCTGGGGAAAACTGAGAGTTATTCATTATTGGGGCATATCTGGAGATCTCAGATCTGGTGCGAAGAGAGGAACAAATCTTCCTCCACATATATATTGGGTTACAATAGATCTTATCTTTTTTAATTCAATGGGAAGTGTTTTACCACTGCAATGGATTAGAGCTGTCAATGCAAATGGGTATACTATACTACTTTCTAGTTCACCATTTGTTACGTAGCTACTGTTGGTAGTCCAATCTGCTACAATTCGTGCCAAAAATACTTGATTATATGTTCGGAGATCAGGGAGTGATAATCCCCCAAGATTTCTAGGTAACGCTAGTCTAGCTAACGAGATTCTTGGTTTTTTATTCTGCCAAATAAATGATCGCAACACCCTATTGCATGATAAAATATCTTTTGGTTTAAGAAGCAAAGGGGTATTCTGAAGAACATAGAGAATTCTGGGAAGAAGAGTCATTTTATATAGGGCTATGCGCCCCGACAGCGACTTTTAAAGTTTCTTTTACATTATTAAGAACGGGAAGTATATTCAAAGTGTACCAGTTGTCTGGATTAGATGATATCCAGATACCTAAGTATTTAAATGAATGTTGCACAATATTAAAGGGAATAGATGATAGTGAATCCTTGGTCTGTTTGACCCAAAGTAACTCTGATTTTGCGGCGTTGACCCTATAACCTGAGAAAGAGCCAAACTGTTGAATTATTGTAAGAAGTTTTGGTATATTTCTGGAAGTGTTAGATATGTATAATAAAACGTCATCTGCATATAATGCAATTTGTAATGTTTTTTTATTAATTTTAATCCCTTCTAACTGTTGCCGGATTTGTATCGCGAGGGGTTCAATAGCTAAGTCAAACAGGAGGGGGGAAAGAGGACACCCCTGCCTCGTACCCCTTTCTAACTTAATAGTCTGTGTAGGGAGACCATTTACTATTATTCTCGTGGAGGCGTTTTTATACAAGTTGTTAAAAAAACTCAGGAAATGGCCCGTAATTCCAAAATGTTCTAAAGTATATAGGATATGGTCATGATGTACCGAGTCAAACGCTTTTTCCGCGTCAATTGAGATAATTGCCATGTCTTGGGTGTCCTCTCTCGCCGCCTCCTGCTGTCTTTCTCTTGCCTTGAAATAATCTATTACAAGAAATACCTCTCTTATTTTGGCTGAGGAATTACGCCTCAGCAAAAAGCCAGCTTGATCTTTATGGATTATAGTAGGGAGAAGGGTTTGAAGCCTCTGTGCCAGTATTGCTGTTAAGAGTTTATAATCGGTATTGAGGAGTGCTATGGGTCTGAATGATTCTTTTTTAGTTGGATCTTTGCCTGGTTTGATAATAAGGGTTGTATGTGAAGCAACAAAATCGGATGATGGGATATTGCCCTTTATGTATAGATCATTAAATAAAGCTGTTAAATGTGTTGATATTTCAGATTTTAAGATCTTATAGAATTAATTTGGAAGGGCGTCTGGTCCAGGAGCTTTGTTCAAAGCAAGCTTTTTAATTGCTGCTTCAGTTTCTATCTCTGTTATCGGGGCGCACAGCCCCTCAAGCAACTGAGGAGTTGCTTTCGGGAAGGATATTTTTCCCCAGAACTCCTCACGTTCCTCAATATTTGAGGTCTTAGAAGAGTAAATAGACTTATAGTAGTCTGCAAACACACCAAGTAGTTCCTCAGCTGTATTAAAAGATTTACCTTTAAAGTGTATAGAGTCTATCTTAGGAGAGGCCCTATCCCTCTTGACCAGGTTCGCAAGTAGCTTCCCAGTTTTACTCCCGAAGCGGTATAGTTTCGCCTGCAGTTTCAGATCCCTTCGAGATGTTTGATGAAGTAAAAATGAGTCCCTTTCTATTAATGCGGCTGTATATTTATCCCAGTTATCCGAGGTCCTTTGGAAGATATACTGGTTATATGCATTTGTCACTGCTTTTAGAAGTTCTTTTTCTCTTAACTTAAGTTTTTTAGTCCTTGAAATGTTATATGCCAGTATGTCCCCTCGAAGGACTGCTTTGGCTGTCTCCCAAAATACTGCAGGTTTGGAAGTGTATTCCTGATTAAATACTGCATATTCGCGAAATCTGGCTATTAGCCAATTCTTGAATTTGATATCCGCAGCTAAGTAGTATGGGAACCGGAACCCAGTATTCTTAGGAAATATGGGATTTGATTTAAAATGAAGAGAGATTGGAGCGTGATCAGAAATGGTAACTGATGAAATTTCTGCTGTGATGTTTGACTTGGAGAGCCTATCATCCAGCAAAAAAAGGTCTATTCTGGATAGTGATTTATGCGCCCTCGAGTGGCAAGTATAGTCTCTAGTATCAGGGTTTTGAAGTCTCCAGATGTCACAGACCTTTAAATTATTTATTATTTTTGTGAATAATTTTGCTTCCAAATTATCTCTCTTAGTTTTTAAGGTATGGAGATTCTGTCTCTGCCTATCTAAAGGGTGTTTCGGGGCCATGTTAAAGTCACCACCGAGGATTAGATAGCCCTCTGCATATGACATAAGACTGTTTTGCAGGGTATCCCAAAAAGGGAGGCTGAATACGTTTGGAGCATAGACATTACAGAATGTATATAGTGTTTTTAATATTTAAATTTTTGCCATTATGTACCTTCCTTCGTGGTCTGTGGCTACGTGTATTATCTCATATGAAAGCTTTTTTCCGAGGAGGATTGCTACCCCACTCTTTCTATTTAGGGACGAGGAGAATAGAACTTCCTTGACCCATGAAGTCTTCAGTTTGAGCACTTCTTCCGGTTTTAAATGGGTTTCTTGCAGGAAGGCTATATCCGTGTTACTTTTTCTTAGATGAGATAGTATTGTTTTGCGTTTAATAGGTGAAGTAAGGCCTCCTATGTTCCAGGAGGTTAGTTTAAAGTTATTGTTAGTAGTCATTTGATGTTACTAAAATAAGAGAAAGGGAAGGAGAGGGAAGAGAACAAAAAAAAAAAAAAAGACAGAAAAAAGGAAGGCCTATGACCCTGGAGAAAAAGAAAAGAAAAAGAAAATATCCCACCCCCCAAAAAAAGACAAGCCAATGGAGGGTTTTTCGTCCCATTTCCCTACAGTTTCCTATCTAAGAAGCGTATATAATCTAGCTCGTTCTGAGCGTCTATTTTGTCAACTTTCATTTTGCCACCTGTTTAGAGTTTTAAGCAGAGGGAAATTTTCATTGAAAAATTTTCGTGCTTCATGTGCTGATTCGAAAAAGTGTGTTTGGCCGTCTATTACTAGTTTCAGTTTTGCTGGGTAGAGTAAAGTTGCCCAAACACCTTGTTCAATAAAATTAGAACAAAGCGGGGCAAACTCCCTCCTTTTTGTGGCCGTCTCCACCGAGAAATCCTGAAACATGAGTATTTTGGCTCCGCCGAGGGAAATTGGCTGATGTTTACGGAAAGCTTGTAACAGTAAGATTTTGTGTTGGAAATTTAAAACCTTGGCAATTATTGGTCTCGGCCTGCTATTTGTTTTAGTGGGATTGAATGAGCCTATCCTATGGGCCCTTTCTATGACAATCTGAGGATGAGATTCTGAAATTTGAAGTAGACGAGGTAATGTTACTGTGAGCAACTTATCTAGGTCTTCATACTGTTTATCCTCCGGGACCCCTATAATCCTCAAATTGTTTCTTCTGGATCTGTCCTCTATGTCCTCTATTTTACTCTGCATTTTTAATAGAGATGCTTTCGTAGAGTCAAGAGCAGTCTGTGGGCAAATTGTTTCACCTCACTGGACAGAGATGCTATGTCTTGTTTGATCTCTTTTTTCAGTATCTCAAATTTTGGGGCTAGGGCTTCTGAAATGCTTATAACCAGTGCTTGAACATCTAGTGTGTCAGGCATAGCCGGGAGATTGATAAGAGATGATTGTGCGCCTACTGAGGTTTCAAGCGCTGCTCTATTCCTTTTATCTTTTTGTTTCCCTGACATGACTGAGGGAGAAGTTTTAGAGTGAGAGTGAATATACTTATCCATATAGTGTTAAGTTAATCAGTGATTCCCAAGACTGGTTAGTAAGTGGTTTGTGAATAGTGAAAAAGTGAGAGAAAAAAAAAAAAAAAAAAAAGAGAATTTTGTGAGGTGTAGTGGGGATATGTGAGATAAAACTATTGTGAGAGGGGAGATATTAGCCCCTTTTGTGAGTCAGTTTACAGCAAATGTTGTGGGTAGTGAAGGGAGGAGGGGAAGGAGTGTGAAAAAGAGGTGAGGGGGGAAAAGTGTTTGTGATTAGGGGGGTGTTAATCCCTTTGGTGAGTTAGTCCTTAAAAAAAGTGTGTTGTGAAAAAAGAAGAAAAAAAAACAAAAAAAAAAAAACCACTAAATATGTTCCCTACCTCAGTTATGCAGGGATAGTAAATACTTCAACAGCACCTAGGCTAATACTTTCACTGTAAATGAATATTAATTTTATCTTAAACTTTATAGGAAAAAAAAGATTTATAGCAAGTGAAGCCTATGAAAATAGAAGATTTTTTAAATGATATAGAGCTCTCTTTAATATTAGTCTGTATATATTAACTTGACTTATTAGGTGTTTAAAATTAAATTAGTCATACAGAGAAAATTGAACACTTTTTAGGTGAAAATATTAATCTTATCTAAGTCTTTAAGTGAAGTTAATTAATCTTATAGGAATAATTTTTCTTGTGTAGTTTTTAACTTGCTAATCTAGTTGGTACTATGGAATTAATATTTATACTAAAGATAGTAAAAAGCTTTAGTTTTTATTACTTTATACTTCCCTGGTAGGGGGGAAGGGCGGCTTCGGCAGTAACAAAAATTTGTTAAGGATTTTTGAGATATATTCTGTACTCTAAAATGGGCTGCAGATCAATTAAAGAAAATCTAAAGTAAATTCATCTTAATACATGACTTATAAGTACAGAGTCTCAGATGGAACACAGAAAATCAGAACATTTCATCATAAAGTAATATATAGTTCTATCAACTTTAGAAAACAGTAAAGAGAAAAGAAGGTTTCCCTTGGTGTATTCTAGCACAATATAGGGTTAAATACGAACTTCTACAGATTAAAGTTTGGTACAGCAGTGATTTTTAAGTATTATTCCCAAAAGGTTATTCCCAAACTCTATACAAAGTAAGATTAGTACACAAGTTATTTAGTACTGTACTACTAGAAATGGGCAACCCAAGAGTGATACTTGATCCCCCTAACTTGCCAAAATCTAGCAGTTATATATACAGACAATGCAGTTAGTTTAGTGGAAGTGTTAAGAGTTAGAGACTTTCAGATTGTTCCTAAGGGATATAACAGTCAAATAAAAGGCAGTTCAGCAATAGCACAGGGATAAATTTGCATGAATACTTATGTTTGTTAATAAGCAGATGTTAGGATTATGCCATTAAAGTCAAATGCTGGAAGATTTAGTAGTTCAACAATTACATTCATGTCAGTTCAGCTTTAGGTACACTTATACTTGCGGTCTTTCAGCTTAATCCCTTAGTTAATTTACCAAAATTTAGTAGTTATATATACAGACAATGAGGTTAGTTTTAGTAGATGTGTTAAAGGTTAGAGACTTTCAGATTGTTCCTAAGGAATATAGCAGTCAATAAGAGGCAGTTCAGCAAAAGTCCAGAGATAAGCTTGCATGAATGTTAGTGTTTGTTAATAAGCAAATGTTAGGATTATGGCATTAAAGTCAAATGCTGCAGGGTTTAATAATTCCGCAATTACATTCGTATCAGATCAGCTTTAACTACACTTATACTTGCGGTGTTTCAGCTGTATGTAGATGATGATGCTAGGTGTCACTATCTTCTTGTCTGGCTCCAAAAACAGCAGGGTTGATATTATTATCACTGTAGAGGCAAGAAGGTTCATATATACTGGGAGATCGAGAAGATCTGCAGCAGCTCTAAGTTAGGCTATGATGATGTGCCGTGCAGCTGAAGGCGAGCCCAGTCGGCGGCATATATCATCGGGCTGGAGTTGGAACTGACTGCTCAGTGAGAAAGTAGATTGACTGTATACTTCCGTTTCCTTACAACCTCCAGGGGCTTATGCCGGTGACACCAAGACCCAGGATCCGGACAATGCAGCCCGTTTTTCGCCCGATCTCCTCCGATACCACACCGACCTCTCAGCCCCTCCTCCTCTCTCGCAGCATCGGTGGGAGAGGAGCGAGGGACACCAGCTCCACAAAAAGCGAGGCGTGGGAAAGGCAGCAGACCCAGCCGGGGGAGCCTAAATACCAATGAGGCAATTCAACACTCTCCCCCTCTCACGCAGCACCGGTGGGAGAGGGGGGGGGGGATTCCACTTAGAACAAAGACAGCCCGAATCCTCCGTTAGTGTTCAGCTGGTAAGTCGCTGGTTAGCTGGTAAGTCGCTGGAGTAGCGCCGGTTCCTTAGCTTAGAAAAAAACAGATGGTGTGATTATCCCACAAGTAGGAGAAGCCCTGCAGCAATGGATCCTTTCCTATGTTAGGTAATAGGATAGTTCAGATGGTAACGTTGAGCCCAGTGGGGCTTGTATTGGGCAACAGTGCGATGTAGAGGCACTGTCAGGTTCCCAGAGCGCTGTAACTAGCTGTCCGTGCAGCAACCCCTATTCCTGGGGTAGGGCGCGAAGAGAATTACCACCAACAGCAATTTGGGACTGGAGTAGGAAGCGCACCTGCCTGTGCTTACTCCTCCTCCACCAGAAACCTTTTCATTCTTCATACTTTTCAGGGCATGCAATTTTAAACAACTTTCCAATTTATGTTTATCATCAAATTTGCTTTGTTTTTGTGGTAATCTTTGCTGAAAGCTAAACCTAGGTAGGCTCATATGCTAATTTCTAAGTCTTTGGAAGCGGTCTGTTAACTCAGAGCATTTTGACCGTTTTTCACAGCTATACAGCGCTAGTTCATGTGTGCCTTGTAGATAATATTGTGCTCACTCCCATGGAGTTATTTATAAGTCAGCACTGATTGGCTAAAATTCAAGACTGTCAAAAGAACTGAAATAAGGGGGCAGTCTGCAGAGGCTTAGATGCAAGGTAATCACAGAGGTAAAAAAAATTACTATAACAGTGTTGGTTATGCAAAACTGGGGGATGGGTTATAAAGAGATTATCTATCTTTTTAAACAATTCTGGAGTAGACTGTCCCTTTAAATTCTACACGAAAGGGTAAAATAAAGCATGTAAGCATATTGAAAAGTTTTTTTACTACACATAACTAAACATTCTATATTAACATTTTAAGTTGATTACTGTCCTTTTTAATGGCTGGCACCCCTGCCCAAATATCACTCACATCCAATGAATATCAGGGTTTAAAAAGATAGCTGAAAAACTCATATTGACAAAAATCCAGCACTCTCTGGTCTATAAAATAAAATAAATAATTTTTATTTTTTATTTTGATGAGGTTTTGAGGTAACCACCCCTTCACCAGATCAACAATGACTTTGTATTCAGAAACATTTAAAGATGAAGCCCCTCCTCAAACAGTACATTTTCCATCATGGTTGCACAGCAACCACACATATACAAAAATATAGGGCTAAATTACACGTTTGTTTGTCTACCTGCCTCTCCTTGGCTTACAGCATTTTTTGTTGCTGTGATTTTTTATCATACATCAATAAATTTGGAATTTTTTATATGGAATCTTTGTGCAGTGCCTGCTTTTCTGTTTTGTTTGCACACTAGCTTATGTGGCTTGGTTCCGCCACTGCTACGGCGCTCCGTTGTGATTGGAGGAGCTTGGATGACCTTTTGACGGGTACACTTCCGCCTTTGGGAACGCTGAGAATCGGACGCTGCTTGAACCAACACATACCCTGTGTTTCAGTCACTTTTTCTATTTATTATCTATTTACTTGCATTTTAGCTGTGTTGTGCAAACCCACAGGCGTGAGCACAATGTTATCTATATGGCCTACATGAACTAGCAGTCTCCTATTGTGAAAAGCTAATGAAAAAGCATGTGATAAGAGGCTGTCTCAAGTGGATTAGAAACAGGCAGACATTTAGAGGTTTGAATATTATAAAGTATATTAATGTAACAATACTGCCACTTATGTATCACTGATGTTACAGATGTGTTTGTAAAGCTTTTTGTACTGTATATTGATTGGAGGGGATCTTGGACGTTTCTTTTACCTGTAAGGCTTAGGAAGTTTTTTCATCCATTATTTTTATTTTACAGTAAGATATTAAGCACTTTGTATAAAGATTTGCAGAGCTCAGAGTGAGCATGTCAATTTTTCACTTTAATGGCCCTTTAAAAATCTGATGAGTTTCTATGGACCAACGCTATCCGAAAACCTCTTAAAATGGAGCCTAGTTCGAGGATTGTGATAGCTTTGAATTTCCAAATAATTTATTGGATTATATTATATTTTTTTTGGGGGGGGGGGGGTTAAACAAATGGGCATTAGAAATCACTCTTGTTGAAAACTCAATGAATAATTATGGTCCAATTCTAACCAAAAGCGCTTAAAAATTAAAGGGATGTGAAATCCAAATTTTCTTTCATGGTTCAGAAAGAGAGTGCGATTTTTAGCAACTTTCCAATTTACTGCTATTATCTAATATGTTTTGTTCTCTTGGTATCCTTTGTTGAATAGGATACCTAGGTAGGCCCAGGAGCTGCTGATTGGTGGCTGCATATATATGCCTCATGTTATTAGCTCACCCAATGCATTCAGCTAGCTGCCCATAGTGCATTGCTGATTCTTCACACCAAGATACCAAGAGAATGAAGCAAATTAGACAATAAATGTAAATTGGATAGTTGTTTAAAACTGTATTTTCTGTCTGAGTAATGAAAGAAACATTTGGGGTTGCACGTCTCTTTAATTTGTGGATTGTGATAGCTCTGAATTTGATAACAGTTGATTGGATCACATTATCCTAGCCAATAAATTTGTCTTTATTTCTAGGTTTGAATAAATTACTGTTTACACCCCCTCCTGTACTCTTAAAGGCACATGAAACCCAACATTGTTCTTTTATAATTCAGACAGAGCATTCAATTTAAAGGAAGTTTCCAATTTACTTCTATTATCAAATTTGCTTTATACTCATTTTATTTTTTGTTGAAGAGATATTTAGATAGTGTACACTAGTACAAAGTGCTGCCATCTAGTGTTCTTCCTAATGTACAACATTCTTGCAAAACTGCTATCGTATATTGCTGCAGACACGTACCTCCATACTTTTCAACAAAGGAAACAAAGAGAATGAAGAACATTTTTATAATAGAAGTATGCATTGTTCTATGTGAATCATTAAACAAAACGTTTAGGTTTTATGTTCCTTTAATAATAATCTGGAACATTAAAAACCCCCAATAATGATAATTTTATTTTAAAAACAATAAATATGGATGTTGTAACATATTATTCTGTGTTGTAACAAGTGATAAATAATTCTGCTTTTGGGAAACAAACTGAAACTCAGATATCACAATAAAATCTGCACGTAACACAAACTTTAAATAACAAGTTTCTGTACATATTTTGAGGAGTGAGAAAATCATTATATTTGCATGAATCTGTATTTTTCTTGCGTCGTTGAAGAGCACAGTTCAAATGGAAAAAAAATTCAACAAAGGTGATTTGCAATTCAGGCAAAACCAACTCTGGGAAAGAAACCCTTTTGACCATGTGTTTTATGTTTATAAAGGTAAATTTTTTAAGGGAAACCAACATGCATCTTTTAAAATGTGCACACTTTGTAATTACAAGATTGTTCTGCAGTATTGCAGTAAACATACTGAGTGAGTTTGAAACGGATGGGAATGCATTATCACTTGCTTGCTGCAATTGTTTTTTTATTACCCAAATTGCACCTTCAATTTGCCCTATTCGGAGAAGCCAATTATCTTGCTAATAGAGTAGACTAGGCTAGCTACGGTCATCACATCAGCAAACTATGCAATGTTTTGCGGTCTCTCACCTTATCAATTACATTTTGCTCACTTTTGTTTTAGGGCGAATTTAGGATCCTATTAAAGTGTCTAGGGGAGTACCACGCTGCACTGCTGCTACTACACATGCATCCTCTATTGGATTGGCATTCTGATTTACACCAAGGGCACCGAGAGCACCACACCTTCTCAGAGAGTCAGCAGTAGCTTGTATGACACAAATGATGTCTTCAGAAGCAATACACACCACACCCACCTCTGGGAGCAAGTATATGGTTTGAATACTGATGCACAGACAATCACCGGATATGTGCGTATGCCACTAAAAATCAGTAATAACTCTTACTACAAGCATTTTTCCTAATGGAAGTATTGAAAAAATGCTTCCATTTCAAATTGAAATGCACCTATGCTCACCTTACTCGCGTGCATTACCAATCGTGTTTTCTAAAGTACACTAACCAGACATGAAATATGAATATTTCACATTCCAATGTTCTTCACATAGCAAAAAATATTCTATGTATTCTTGAATACATATTTCTGTATATATCTATACCTATATATATATATATATATATATATATATATATATATATATATATAGATGATTATATATAGGTATAGATATATACAGGAATATATATACTTAAATACTTAGAACATATTCTGCTATATGAAGAACATTGGAATGTGAATATTCAGAGTAAATACATAGTTAAACACTTTATTTAATATGAATATTGCATAAGTATGTTTCCATCTACTTGACCGCAAAGGGCTCCATAAATATGTCTATATATGTATACATATGTACTTATGTGTTTATATGTATATATGTCTGTAAAAGAGTTTAAAGAGTGGAGCTACATCCATATGTTGGTGTTTATGTAATTGACATCTGTTTAGCTAAACTTCAATCTCTAACTTTAACATTCATCAACTTCTGCAGTTGGTACAACATGTAATATGTATATATGCATGGATATAGTAACCTCAAAATTTATTTGTTGTTGCTATTTGTTCTCCTATATGTATTTGAAATAACCATCTATTGTCTCAAGAAGAGACTAGCCTTGCTAATTTAGGAGATGTACATATATACAGTAATAGTGCTTTTGTTATTTGAACTGTTTACATAATTGTGCAATTTGAAAATATCTTTGTTTAATAACAAGTGTTTATACTTACTTGCTGAATTTTTAACTGTAGCGGTGTAGCGAGTATCTAAAGGGTTAATGGGGCGGGTAGGCATGCTTTATTTGTTTTTAATTTAAGCTAAAGTGTTAACCAATGAAATTTGAGTAAGTCCTTTAAATAGAAGGGGGAGTAGTCCCAGCACCTATGGCTATGACTACGGCAACAGCCGAAACGCGTAAGCCAGTTTAGGTGCCAGCCTACTCTGCCTGGATACGTCTAATTCTCCATGTTTTTAAAAGAAGTTTATTAAAGGTATTTGTTTTAATGAACTGTCCGCCTCCTCTTGATTGCTATATGTCTGTAAATACATATATACACATATAAATACATAAATACATATGTACACACATATAAACATACATATATACATACATTTACATATTTTGAGATGTATATGTATGTATCTCTATGTTAAAGCCCTTTTATTAGATATTGTTATTATGAGTGTAACTCTTAACCAGAGCTCTGAGGTTGCTTTAAACCACCACACCTTAAATTGAATTGTCCTTGTGCGAACGTGTTTACTTTTGACTTGTAATACGTGTGCTACTTCCAACATGCACAAAGTGCCGCAATATACCCTTTATCGCTTGAGCGCAACAGCGCGCCACTCTTAATCTAGCCTTATTGGAGTAATGTTTGCAGCTATACATTGATACAAATGCATCTGCCCTCTAGTGTATAACATTTTTACAAACACTGCTGACATATTGCTCAAAACAGATTCACACTCTTGTGCCTTCCTATGTATGCTCAAGGTTACCAAGAGAGCTAAGTACATTTCAAGTTTAGTTTTGACTTTCATGTACCTTTAAATTAATACAATTTAGTATCAGCAACTTTAGCCTTGTTAAATGGGATGTGTAACTGAATACATCTATGATGAAAATCTGACAACTTAATAATATTTCATAGAAACTGGTTCATCTGTCTTTTCATATACAGTTTATTTGAGTATTACTGGAAGATTTATATCTATATCTGCAGTCTCTCTCTCTCTCTCTCTCTCTCTCTTCCTCTCTCTTCCTCTCTCTATCTATCTCTCTATCTATCTATTTATCTCTCTCTTACTCTCTCTCTCTATCTATCTCTCTATCTATCTATTTATCTCTCTCTTACTCTCTCTCTCTCTCTATCTATCTCTCTATCTATCTATTTATCTCTCTCTTACTCTCTCTCTCTCTCTCTCCCCCTCTATCTATCTCTCCCTATATATATATATATATATATATTTATATATATATCTATATCTATCTCTATATATATATATATATATATATACACACACAGTATGTGTCTCTATCTATCTATCTATCTATCTATCTATCTATCTATCTATCTATATCTAGTTATATGTATATATATATTATATTATATATATGTATATCTATAGCTATATATAATTATATATCTACAGATATATAATTATATATCTACAGATATATATATATATATATATATATATATATATATCTACAGATATATATATATATATATATATATATATATATATATATATATATATATATATATATATATATATAGAGAGAGAGAGAGAGAGAGAGAGAGAGAGAGAGAGAATAAACTACTGAATAAACCTTTGCTGTGCTTAAATCCAGAGAGTATATTTTTTGGATGAATATATCTATCTATAATCTATCTATCTATACACACACACACACACACACACACACACACACACACAGTATTTGTCTCTATCTATCTATCTATCTATCTATCTATTTATCTATCTATCTATCTATCTATCTATCTATCTATATAGATCTTTAGAAAAACAGTAAATTGTTTGCAGTACTTATAATACACCACTAGGTGGCATAATGTTTGGTTTAAAAAGTGGACTATTCACTATTGATATGAACTCCTGAAATGGGTAGTTGATGCACCATAGAGCAGTTGAGCAGGGTAGATGGTATTGGGAAGTTTTTGTGCAACAATCTACCTATGTGTTTAACCCTTTAGTAGGAGTCAAATCACAAGCAATTTCTAAAAAAATAATATTATACAAAATACAGCAGTTATGTTTTATTCATTTTATAAATGCATCCAGCCAGTAGCACAGAAATGAATCAGACAGGGTGAATAAGGAAATATAATAGGTGTGAAAGGCTATCAAATACAGTATAATTGCATAATCACCAAATGCATAATAAAAAGACAATGCAATAACAGTGAATGAGCAATACATTTCTATGACACATTTAAAACTTCCCTCCAGTTTCCATGTCCTTGTATTATGTGACAGCCATCAGCCAATCACAGATAACAGATAATGGGGAAAAATAGATTTTTTTTTAAATGCCATGTTATGTCTGAATTGTAAGTTTAGTTTTCATTGTGGTTTCTTATTGGGATGTTCTCTGTAACATTAAAGAAAATAAGCTTTTGCATTACAGTAGTTATTGGGAAATGGTTATTTTCTTCAGTGTTCCCCTAAAAAGACAGCATTCTAAACTGCATTACTGGTTTCTTTTTCTCCCCCCCCCAAAACAAAAAATAGTTTCTGTCTTAAATATTTGCAATGCAGTTTTGTTGAGGTTTGTCACTCTCCACCAAAAGAGCTGTTGTCAATATCAGCCAGTCAGTATTAGTGGGGAGTATACACATGAAACTGTTGAATTTATTTAAAATAAAGAGCTATTGTTTTGCATTTCTTTAATAATAATAATAATAATAATATTTTTTTTAAAGGGACATTAAACACTAAATAATTGGTAGATAGAATGATGCATTCAAAGGAAAGATTAGTCTGAGAATAACAAGTAGATGTATTTTTTAAAGTTTCATTAGTTGTTTAAATATTGACAAAATAAGTGTAACGTTTTAGTGGCTATAAAACAATGGGAACTGCCATGTTGTAACTTAAGTTACCTTCTCTGCTGTGGCCAATTAGGGCAGTTATAAATAGGTCACTAGAGTGTGCAGCCAATGGCTGTGTGGAATATAACAGTGTTCTGCACTTCCATTTCTAACAGGAACGGAAATGCTCATAATTTCAGAATGGAATTACAGAAAAAGGGGACAAAAGAAATAATACAATTATATTGCAGAGTTTATATATATACTGTATATATATATATATAATTTATCATTTTATATTACCATCTCAAAGTGTTTAATGTCCCGTTAAATACTTCTCTGTAATATCCACAATAAAAATGTTTTACTTCAATATCCATGTAAGTTTAAAACCATCGATAAATGTATTTCTAAATAAATTATCTTCACTATTCAACTATTATTTTTTATAGTCAAATCCTTTCCAGAAGCTATCACTATAACCATTAGTCATGTTGTATAGGAAAATAGGTGATCTAAAAAACATAAACTGATGTTTGTTCACATAGTATACTATTTAAAGTGTATGAAGAAATTATCATTTTATTATTGCACTATTGCTTGCATATAAATATGTGTTTAACCAATGCAAAGTAGTTAAACACATAGCTAAAGTCATCTCCAGAACAGTGATACACTACTGAGAGAAAACTGAGGCATATGCTTGTATTCACCAATCACCAAACTAGTTTTCAGTAAAGCATTGCTGCTTCTGAGCCTATGTAGGCTTTTCAACAAAGGATTGTAAGTAAAAAATGTAAATTTGATAAGAGAATTAAATTAAAATGTCTCTTAAAATGACATGCTCTGTCTGAACCATGTAAGTTTAAAGGAACGTGAAACCCAACAATTTTCTTTCATGATTCAGATAGAGAATACAATTTTAAACAACTTTCCAATTTACTTCTATTGTTTAATTTGCTTCCTTCGCTTGTTATCCTTTGCTGAAAGGTTTATCTAGGAAAGCTCAGGAGCAGCAAAGAACCTAGGTTCTAGCTGCTGATTGGTGGTTGCATATATATAATGATTGCCATTGGCTCATCCATGTGTTCAGTTAGAAACCAGTAGTGCATTGCTGCTCCTTCAACAAATGATACCAAGAGAATGAAACAAATGAGATAATAGAAGTAAATTAAAAAATGTTGTTTAAAATTGAATTCTCTATCTGAATTATGAAAGAAAGTTTTGGGGTTTCATGTCCCTTTAATTTAGCCTTTCATACCCCTTAAATTAATTATCACCCAAGTATTCTGCAATAAATTAATGAATAACAATTGTATTATTTTGACACTATAAATTAAATCACAATTTGACTGCCTGGAAATGGCTATGTAATATCTCATGCACTGTTAAAGGGACAGTCAAGTCAAAATTAACCTTTCATGGTTCAGATAGGGCATGCAGTTTTAAATAATATTCCAGTTTACTTTGATCAACAAATTTGCTTTGTTCCCTTGGCATCCTTTATTGAAGAGTAGGCTCAGGAGCAGTATCTAGTAATCAGCCAACAACCACCAGCTGGCTCCCAGCAATTCATTGCTGCTCCTAAGCCTACTTAGGTATACTTTTAAACAAAGGATACCAAGAAAGCAATTCAAATTTGAGGAGAAAAGTAAATTGGAAAGTTGTTTAAAATTGCATGCCCTATATCTGAATCATGAAAGATGGATTTTGACATTACTGTTTTTTTTTAATTGAATTTGGCAGTTCATTTTATGTTGATATAAAAAGATGCAATTCCTTGACTGTGTGAGCTGCCGAAGTGGTAATGCATTAAAGGAACAGTAAAGTGAAAATAATCATTAAAGGGACAATCTAGGCCAAAATAAACTTTCACGATTCAGATAGGGCATGTAATTTTAAACAATTTTCCAATTTACTTTTATCACCAATTTCGCTTTGTTCTCTTGGTATTCTTAGTTAAAAGCTTAACCTAGGAGGTTCATATGCTAATTTCTTAGACCTTGAAGCCCACCTCTTTCAAATTGCATTTTAACAGTTTTTCACCACTAGAGGGTGTTAGTTCACGTATTTCATATAGATAACACTGTGCTCGTGCACGAGAAGTTATCTGTGAGCAGGCACTGATTGGCTAGACTGCAAGTCTGTCAAAAAACTGAAAAAAGGGGCAGTTTGCAGAGGCTTAGATACAAGATAATCACAGAGGTTAAAAGTATATTATTATAAATGTGTTGGTTATGCAAAACTGGGAAATAGGTAATAAAGGGATTATCTATCTTTTAAAACAATGAAAATTCTGGTGTAGACTGTCCCTTTAATGATGCAGAAAGAGCATGCAATGTTAAACAAAATTCTAATATACTTTTATTTTGAGTTTTTTTTTATTATTTCTCTTGGTATCCTTTGTTAAAGGGACATAATACTCATATGCTAAATCACTTGAAACTGATGCAGTATAACTGTTAAAAGCTGACAGGAAAATATCACCTGAGCATCTCTATGTAAAAAAAGGAAAATATTTTACCTCACAATCTCCTCAGCTCAGCAGAGTAAGTTCTGTGTAAAAAGTTATACTCAGCTGCTCCCAGCTGCAGGTAAAAAAAATTAAAAAAATGAAGAAATGAACTGCAGCCAATCAGCATCAGCAGTGCTGAGGTCATGAACTCTTACTGTGATCTCATGAGATTTGACTTAACTCTCATGAGATTTCATAGTAAGCTTCCTTTACATGATTGGTGAAATAATATGAGAGTGCACGATGCTAGTCCCTTCAGATGTCCCAGGACAAAGACACTAAAATGCTGCTTAGAAATCCTTTACAATAGGATGTGGCTACTGAGGAACTTTTGAGATAAAATATCTTTCTTTTTTACATAGAGATGTTCAGGTGATATTTTCTAGTCAGCTTTTTACAGCTATGCTGCATCACTTGCAAGTGTTTAAACATTTGGGTATTATGGCCCTTTAAAGAGTAATTGTAGGTGAGCTCAGGAGCGTACACTTGTCAATAGCCATATGGCAGCAGTGTTTGCAACAATGTTTATAGAAATGTTATACAGAGTTGCGAACTTTGCTGCAATAGAGTATCTGTAGCATTCTGAGGCAGCAATGTATGAAACTATAGCAACATAGATATAAACATTGTTGCAAACACTGCTGCAAGATGGCTGAAGACACATGAAAACTCCTGAGCTCATCTAGGATTACTTTTTAACAAAGGATACAAGAGAACTAGGCAAAATTGATCATATAAGTAAATTGGAAAGTTCTTTAAAGGGACATTCCAGTCAAAATTTAAGTGCACATAGATTAATTATATATTTCAATAGAAAGATATTTGCAATGTACATGTATTAGCAAAAATGCTTCTAGTAAAAAAGATATCACTGTTTTAGTGTTAACATTTTTCTCTGCACATGTTTTCAATGTTGGCTGGAATATCCCTTTAAAATTATATGCTCTATCTAATCCATTTAAAGGGACAGGAAACCCCAAATATTTAATTCATGGTTTCAGATAGAACATACAATTTTAAACAACTTTCAAATTTACTTTTATCATCAAATTTGTTTCATTCTCTTGTTATCCTTTGCTGAAGGAACAGCAGCATTGCACTACAGGTAGCTAGCTGAACACACCTAGCCAGCCAATCCCAAGAGACAAATGTGTGCAGGCACCAATCAGCAGCTAGCTCCCACTTAGTGTATGATATGTGCATGTTCATTTTCAACAATGGATATCAAAGCACAATTGAAAATAGAATTGGTTTTAAAAGTGTCTTAAAATGACATTCTCTATCTGAATCTTGCAAGTTTAATTTTGGCTTTCCTATCCCTTTAAGTTACATTTTGACTTTTCTTACCCTTTAAGTTAATCTGTACCATGTATTTTTATTATTGTCAGTCCATAATGTGGGGGTGTTTAGCTATTAGATTGCTGAGAAGAAAAAAAATAACACACTTGTTTTTTAAACGTTTTATTTAAACATGTTTTATAATTTAAACCATAAGGTACAGGAATATAAAAATATCAAAGTACTCTACAATTTCTTTTCATAGAAAAGAACATCTAATAAAGGTGCAGGAACAGGGAACTAATTCCCTTTTACAAAGTGTCACACACACAAACACACACAGACACACTGCATATGAGATAAAAGATGTCCTGCCATTCACAGAAGGCAAATCACAATCTGCATTAGAATACACATGTAGCCCCTTTATAAAAGAATACCTGCATAGATCAGACATAAAGGCAAAAGTTTAGTTTAGCAGAGTGCATAATTGCTCACAAAAAAACATCTAATACACAAAAAGATCTTATATTCATTGTATGAATGTTTCAGAAACTTAGTTTACAGCTTAACATTATTGTGTGTTTCACACACACACTTACCTATAGGTCGGTTATGAAAAATATATTAACTTCTGGCACATAAACATTATATTTTCAAATATGGCTGCAACAAACCTAAAAAAAATAGTTCATGGAAAGTGTGCTCTAGAATTGTGGGGCATTTGTTTTACATCAAAAATGATTTATTGCTTTTAGTGGTTCCTCGTGTTGATAGCTTTTAGTGGTTCCTCAAAGGTTGAAATCACCCAATCTGTGAAAAGCACTATGGCTTTTCATCCAGTGTTTAATCTATATATACATCTGGTCCAAGTGATTGTTGGTTTTTACTTGTAAGAAGTCCACAGATGGATCATAGAATCACCAGGGCCTCCAAAGGTCAGCTGTTGTAGGGTAGTTGTGAGATAGCTGCTTGCTGAACATTTGGATGGATGAGTTAA